>NC_053026.1:392395649-392695649 GCF_003073215.2 Triticum urartu | reverse complement strand
ATATGGGCTGAAAGACGTCATGGGCCATACATGGGCCAGAAGTGAAAATGGGCTGGAATCATATTGGATGGCCCAGATGACGCTACTGGGCTTCAATAGGGTGTAACGGGCCTTGGGTTAGCGGGTTGTAAATGGGCTATATGCGAACAGGCCATCAACAGGCTTTCCATGGGCCGGCCCGCCACCTTTTAACCAAGTCAAACGGGCCAGCCTTTTCACAGGAATGGGCCTCTATTGGGCCGTGCCACGTGTCAACGTATCATAGGCGCCTTTTGTCCAATGAGTGGATGACATCTGTCCCGACGCTGAGCCGACACGTGTTTCCTCCAGCCAATGATGATTTTACACGTGGAAAATCCCCATTGGTCGGGGCTGTTAACGGGTTATCGGATCCAAAACCTGACCCGATAGCTTAACGGCGTTCCGTTACAGTGGATGCCACGTGTCGGTCACCCTTGACAAAAGCACTTCTGTGATGCGTGATTTATCGTCATGGAAGTGGGCACTTCAGTTATGATAATATTGGTAATGTCATGGAACACTTCTATGACAGCACAAGTGTCGGTGTCAAAATCGGCGGATCTTGGGTAGGGGGTCCCGAACTGTGCGTCTAAGGCAGATGGTAACAGGAGGCAGGGGACACAATGTTTTACCCAGGTTCGAGCCCTCTTAATGGAGGTAAAACCCTATGTCCTGCTTGATTAATATTGATGATATGGGTAGTACAAGAGTAGATCTACCACGAGATCAGAGAGGCTAAACCCTAGAAGCTAGCCTATGGTATTATTGTATGTTGTATATGATCTATCGACTAACCTGGCCTCGGTTTATATAATGCACCAGAGGCTTAGGATAACAAGAGTCCTAGCCGAATATGCCGGTGGGGAGGAGTCCTTGTCTTGATCACCAAGTCTTGTAGAATCTTCCATGTATGCGGCAGCTGTCCGAACTGGCCCATGAGTATACGGCCATGGGGGTCCTTGGCCCAATCTAACAGCTCGGGAGATGACGTGGTGAGTCCCCCCTAGTCCAGGACACCGCCAGTAGCCCCCTGAACCGGTCTTCAAGTTAGAGACGCTCCTCGATTCTTCCGAACTGTTCTTCATCTTTGGTTGTCGGTCTTGGAAACTGGTTCAACAAATCTTCCCATCTTCGATCTTGAGGATGGCCGAAATGCATTCGACGAGTTTACACGTCGGGTATCTGAGGAGCCCCTTCAAGTTTTTGGCCTTTATCAATGCCTTGTTATTTTTATGCCACACCTCGGGTTTGAAGTTGTTCTCGGGAGGCAGTGTCCTCTTGCGTCCGAGCTCTAACGCCGGACTACATTCGAGGTATCTTTTGCAGCCGAGCACCAATGCCGGACTACTTCCGAGCTCTAATGCCGAAATGTATCCGAGCTCCAACATCGGACTGTGTCCAAGCTCCAACGCCGGACTATGTCCAAGATGTCATAGATCATCTTGGTCCAAAAGAGTTGAAGGAGTTTAGCCGAGCTTAATGCTGGAAATGCCCTCTATGGAGCCAGCCACTAGCGCCCGAGCTTTATGCCGGACTGCTTCCGAGGTGGTGGACCACCCCGACTGTGGGCCAATTTTTTGTCAATATTTTTGATTGGTGCAATTTATTCTCTGCCGAGATATATAGCTAGTAGCCCTCAAGGTGTGTATCGGTCTGAAACCCGAGATGCACCTGAAGGATGACATCAGACCGCTGATCCCAGTAGCCGCTGAGACTCAGGTTGATTTGCAAAATCGGTCTGAGGATCAACTCCTAGCTCAGCAGAATACTTCAGGACACAAAAAGCGGTGTGCAGAGTCCTCGAGACTCGGGTTGGGTGCGGCCGACCAACCTGAGGATCATAATCTCCTTGAAAACTATATTGCACTTAAATTTTCTACATTGGATTGCCAATGCAGTAGCCCCCGAGACACTGGTCGGGTGGCAACACCAGATCACGGGGTCGATACGCCCCTTTAAAATTAGTAAATGATAAGCCTGAAGCCCAATAGCCCCCGAGCCTTAATGCGGGCACGGGTGGCCGAATTAAGGATTGATATCTAGAGTAAAATCACAAATTATGTGTAATGATTATATGTATCCAAGTACTTTACATCATTAATTCTCGGATCCGCATTGTACAAAACTTTGTTGACCGACCATCGGCTTCCACCTCCTCGGCCAGTAGCCGAGGAGTGTTTGTCCTACTTTACAAAGCCTTTATGAGGGCAAAGATTTACGACAAACAAGGCAATCTGGCCATACGGTTTTAAAACAAAAGTACGCACAGAGATATGTTATATTACTGTTTAACATAAGAAATGTCTTCCAAAGAAAATAGTCCCGCTATCGGTTCCTCTCTTTAGGTTGTCATGCTAAGCATGATCATGAAACCTCAGCTCTAATGTAAGAGCAAAATATTGAGGATTTAGTTTGGGAGGCCAGTTACTATCCCCCGGTAGTGTTTGATGACAGTCGAGGTCAAGCCGTAAACACTTCGGCCAATGTTATGAATGGCCCGTCATTTAACACAGTCATCGGATCGCTGACCAGTTTACGCTTATTGTGACAGTCAGTTTTCGTCTTTCTCCACTGAGGTGCTTAACCATGCGAGCTGGAAGCACAATCGCAGTGGTTCTCCCTTTGCACACCTAGCCAAACAAAGCGGAACGTAGGAGGCAAGCACAGGAGCCGGGCAACCCAACTATTGACCGAAGACACAATTCAAAACCGATGCATATATGGCAATATTCGAGTTTTGCCGAATCTATAAAGGTGTCCGGCATTGCACTGTGAGACTTGTGCTGGAAACACACAAATAGTTTAAAAGTGCCATAAGCTTGGAAAACCAAAAAAACGTCAGTAAAAACTTGACGTCCGAACAAGATCAAGTGTTCGGTGCCAATCCGAAAATTGGGGAAAAATTGTGCTTCTGTCATGCATTAATATTACACATCCGATCTCAAGACTTCAAGCGGGTCAGCCTACGGCTACAGCATCCGATCCCGAAGGTGGAGTGCTTCTTGTTAGACCAGTTTAGCGAACTAAACTCGAGCGGTCACTAGAGAGAAAATGGGTTATCTGGCTATTGACCACACACTCACGTCGAAAAAGGAGCGATAGAAAAAGACTTTGCAACGAACAAGAAGAAAACACATTTAATATAAAATAGCTCATATAAATTTTAAGAGCCCCCAAGTGACTTGGTTAAAAGAATTTTATGTATAATGATTGTATGTACCGAAGTACTTATATCATATCTTTGTTCAACCAAACTTTAAACGTGTCTTAACCGACCGTCAGCTTCTCCCTCTTCGGTCAAGGACCGAAAAGTGTTATGTACTCCACCTGTCAAGAATATTGACAGTGTTTCCGATAACCAGGCAACCGGGCCATAAGGCTGTAACAGACAAAGCGCGCTGAGGGAACTTATGCTATATTACAGACGAAGTGTAAGAAGAATCTTCAAAGAAAATAGTACCCCCACCGATACCTTTCTTCGGTGCTCATTATTACTGTGAGACTTGTGCAATAGATTTTTTGTACTCATGAGTTCCATTGTGTGCCGACCATGATTGAAAACAATAAGAGTGCTAGCTTTCGGCTTCACCCAGTCTGAGGTCAGAGCTCGGAGGACCCGGTCGTGACAATCGCAGAGGTGCTCCCTTTACTCGCTAGCCGAACAATCGGGAACGTAGGGGTAAGCACAGGAGCCAGGCAACCTAGCTTGCAAACCGCTTAAGTCAATATGGTGCATATTGTGGCGTAATACACGAACAAGGAACGAAGCCGTACAAGTATAATCATATGCAAGAGGAAAAGCTTCATAAAGGAAGCCCCCAAATAAACGGGGTATTCGAATATGTGTGTCACAAACAAAGTTTGGACAAGGAAATTTTTTACAAGCAACTTTTTTCCAAAAAAGTATAATGCTTGGTCGAACCGAACACAAGTTAAAAATTAAAACTTTGAGCATGAAAGCGACTTAGCTGGTTAATGTGTTCAGCATTGATGACGCGGTCCGAGCTTGATGCGGGACAAGGTTCCATCCCCCAAGCCGGTCCCGAGGTGGTGGAGCGTAGAGATCGACATGCCGAAGTGGTGACATAGCACGGTCAATGCAGACCAGCAGAGTGACGATGAAGTCCCCGGATCATTTTCTTGTGCACAAAAATAGTGCAAACCGGAGATAATGGTAATAATAATAATTAAAAAATTGTTGCATAATAAATAATTTATGCAAAGTGAGTAATAAAAGAAATATGGCCTCACGCCGAAGTCAATGTAGATGCAGGGCGTCGGCGTGATGCGGTAAAGGCGTGGCAAAGCCTGAATTCACAGGTCAGTCCGAGTTCCGGATGCGGCGTTCGTCGGACTATATACGGAAACTGACCGAACCACCACGCGACCGTCGTTAATGCGGCCATCATTTGATAGACCTGTGTACAGATGATGGACAAACCAGAGTAATAATTCTTTGGGAAAAATAAACCCAAACAAGCAAAAAAATACTAGGATTAATAGCACCTGGTTTATTTGTTGTAGCAATCCGAAGAAAGGTGATTCCCAAAATTGGGACTCGATCCGCACACCCATTGCCTGATGGGCGATAAAGTGATGGTATGGCGATGCTGGCAAAGGTTGGCTCGCCGAGGCAAAGCCCTTGGTCCAGCTAACGTGACGGAGTTGGTCGGCTAGTGACGTTAAAGTCTCCGGAGTAGGTTGATGAAGAGATGGCGAAGACCCCGGTCCAGCCGAGATGTCGAAGCCTCGATATCAGCCGACGACTCGAAGTAGGTCGGCGTGACGGACACCAGCTTGAAGAAGCAATAGTGCGGCCCTGCCGATGCAGGTCGTGACGTGGTCGATGCCGGCCTGATGAAGTGACCGTGCGGCGATGCCGGTATGCCCGCTCCGTGTAATCCGTGGGGTGGCGATGTTGGTGATGATTTATCCTTCGCGATGCCGGACTCTTGTTTGGCTTGCCGAGATGATGATCCGAAGAAGTTGAGCTCGGCTCAATAAAGTGACGACGTGTCTAGCGCAGGTCGGCAGCCTTGGAGCAATATCGTCGGACTGGTTTGACACCAGCATGATGATGAAGGCGTCCTCTGGGGAGGCTTAAAAATATACGGGCACGTGTTTAAAAACAACGCACAATACCCTAGAAGAGAATTCCTCTAAAAAGGTTGTCCAATGTCGCATTCATAAAGAAACATGAATTCGGGTCGGATCCGTATTCGCGCAGAAAACGGATCCGAAAATTGATCCACTCATCGGAAGGTTCCCCGAGTTTGAACCGTCGGATTGAGCTGAAATTGGGAGGGGTGGTAGATATGGGAATTCCGAAGTAGATGAACAGTTGGATCTTCCAAAGGACCTCCGAGCTAGGCTCTGGAGACCACGCCCTAAACTCGTCCAGATTCCCGTCTAGTTTTGACAGGGCTCCGGTATATCGTAGATTGTCGGAGATTCCTCCATCGGAACTCGACGAAATTTTGCACGGCTGTTGTAGACTCAATTCCGCACAACTCCACCAAAGGGATCGTCAAAGCGATGTTCTAAGAGGTGGTGGCAGCGGATACAAGTTTTCTTATCGGAAAAACAGCACGGTCGCCCGAGGGCAATGTTGACATTGAGCCCCCGAGCTCCATGGATGATTCCTCCATGATCTTGATAGAGATCGGAGTTGATGTTGATGAAGGCCCTTGTCCGAACATGATGATCGGAGATGGAGCACGGTCCTCAGTCGAGCCAAGGTGACCAGTCGAGCCGGCGACGAAGATGCCGGCATCGCAGTTGACCTACAGACGAGCCATCGATCCTTTTGCCGATCACATAACGGAACTCTCAATGAAAGCACCAATGTCGGTGTCAAAACCGGCGGATCTCGGGTAGGGGGTCCCGAACTGTGCGTCTAAGGCGGATGGTAACAGGAGGCAGGGGACACAATGTTTTACCCAGGTTCGGGCCCTCTTAATGGAGGTAAAACCCTACGTCCTGCTTGATTAATATTGATGATATGGGTAGTACAAGAGTAGATCTACCACGAGATCAGAGAGGCTAAACCCTACAAGCTAGCCTATGGTATGATTTTATGTTGTATATGATCTATCGACTAACCTGGCCTCAGTTTATATAATGCACCAGAGGCCTAGGATAACAAGAGTCCTAGCCAAATACGCCGGTGGGGAGGAGTTCTTGTCTTGATCACCAAGTCTTGTAGAATCTTCCATGTATGCGGCAGCTGTCCGAACTGGCCCATGAGTATATGGCCATGGGGGTCCTCGGCCCAACCTAACAGATCGGGAGATGACGTGGTGAGTCTCCCCTAGTCCAGGACACCGTCAACAAGTATGACTATCTTGATTCTGTCATAAATTTGTCATGGATGTACATGCATGACAAAAAATCTGAACTACTGTGACAAACACGTATCATCACGGAAGTGTATTTTTTGTAGTGGAGGGTGGGGCGCACGCCCTACCCCCTGGGTGCGCCCCCTGCCTCGTGGGCCCCCTGGTGGCCCTCTAATGCCCATCTTTGGCTATATGGAGTCTTTTGTCCAGGAAAAAAAATCATAAGCAAGCTGACGGGACGAAACTCCGCCGCCATGAGGCGGAACCTTGGTGGAACCAATCTAGGGTTCCGGCGGAGCTGTTGTGCCGGGGAAACTTCCCTCCAGGAGGGGGAAATCATCACCATCATCATCACCAACGTTCCTCTCATCGAGAGGGGGTCAATATCCATCAACATCTTCACCAGCACCATCTCATCTCAAACCCTAGTTCATCTCTTGTATCCAATCTTTGTATCCAAACCTTAGATTGGTACTTGTGGGTTGCTAGTAGTGTTGATTAATCCTTGTAGTTGATGCTAGTTGGTTTACTTGGTGGAATATCATATGTTCAGATCCATTATGCATATTAATACCCCTCTGATTATGAACATGAATATGCTTTGTGAGTAGTTACGTTTGTTCCTGAGGACATGGCAGAAGTCTTGCTATAAGTAGTCATGTGAATTTGGTATTCGTTCGATATTTTGATGAGATGTATGTTGTCTTTCCTCAAGTGGTGTCATGTGAACGTCGACTACATGACACTTCACCATCTTTTGGGCCTAGAGGAGGGCATTGTGAAGTAATAGGTAGATGATGGGTTGCTAGAGTGACAGAAGCTTAAACCCTAGTTTATGTGTTGCTTCGTAAGGGGCTGATTTGGATCCATATGTTTCATGCTATGGTTAGATTTACCTTAATACTTCTGTTGTAGTTGCGGATGCTTGCGATAGGGGTTAATCATAAATGGGTGCTTGTCCAAGGAAGGACAATACCCAAGCACCGGTCCACCCACATATCAAATTATCAAAGTACCGAACACGAATCATATGAACATGATGAAAACTAGCTTGACGATAATTCTCATGTGTCCTCGGGAGCGCTTTACTTTATATAAGAGTTTGTCCAGGCTTGTCCTTTGCTACAAAAAGGATTGGGCTATATTGTTCAACCTTATTTACTTTTACTATTTGTTACCCGTTACCAATTACCTTATCACAAAACTATCTGCTACCGATAATTTCAGTGCTTGCAAAAAATACCTTGCTGAAAACCGCTTATCATTTCCTTCTTCTCCTCGTTGGGTTCGACACTCTTACTTATCGAAAAGGCTACGATTGATCCCCTACACTTGTGGGTCATCAGATAGCCGTCATCAGTTTCCAATCATATATCAACATGTCACAAGAGAAAAACCTCAGAAAACAAGGCTTTCATAGGCGGGCGGGCCTAAAACCCAAGTGCTTTTCATGGGCTTGCATAGCCACAAGCTTATCCTTCAAACCTTGTAAGCCGGACCTCACATGATCAACCGCTGTTGTAACCTTGACAAGTTCAGGGTCTTTAATAAGATTGATCGTCAAGAGTTCGGCGGGTCATTCCGGGATTACATGGGCGGAGTGGCAGACGTACAAGGTAGGACCAACTGAAATTCTTTGGTGTTATACACCTGGGTTTCAAGCCAAGAAGGGGTTATCAAAGCTATGTTCTGTGAATAGGGAGCCACCGAGTGATATATTTTTTAGATGTGCTCGCTGGGTGCCTATGTTTGAGCTGTGATGTGCAGCAGACTCTCTTTGGTCCATTTAAACCAGGCGTCAAACCTCCAAGTGATCATATGAAGTGACAATAAAGACTACATTTCTTAGAAATGAAATGGCAGAGGCCCTGAATTAATAGGGATGCTGGCTTAATTATATTCATCATAATATATACACTAATATAAATATGTACATCACAAGTGTCAATGGCTCAAGTGTAATAAGGCCGAAGATGAGCAATATCCCATGGTTGGTGGGTCTCCTCCTCCGACGTGCGTGAGTCCTTGTGGTCTCGAACATCGATAAGGTAGTATGACCCATTGTTTAGACTCCTACTGACCACAAAGGGCCCTTCCCAAGGTGGGGATAGCTTGTGCATATCAGTTTGATCCTGGATAAGTCGGAGCACCAAATCGCCTTCTTGAAAGGTCCTAGTTTTAACCCGGAGGTTGTGGTAATGATGCAGATCTTGCTGGTAAATCGCCGAACGAGCCGCCGAAAGGTCACGCTCCTCATCCAACAGGTCAAGTGCATCCTGACGTGCTTTTCATTATCAGTTTCAACAAAAGCCACCACTTGGGGCGAGTCATGACGGATGTCACTAGGGAGAACCGCCTCTTCTCCGTAAACCATGAAGAAAGGCGTGTAACCCGTCGATCTGTTGGGGGTAGTATTGATACTCCATAATACTGAGGGTAACTCCTCCACCCAACAACCCGGCATCCTCTACAAAGGGGCCATAAGTCGGGGCTTGATGCCTCTCAAAATTTCTTGATTGGCTCTCTCAGCTTGACCATTGGACTGGGGGGTGAGCCACTGATGATACATCAAGTCGAATATGCTCTCGTTGACAAAACTCTTTCATAGCACCCTTGGACAGATTAGTGCCATTATCAGTTATAATGTTGTGGGGAAAGCCAAAACGGAAAATCACCCTTTTGATGAATTGAACTGCCGTCACCGCATCACACTTACTAATCGGCTCTGCTTCAACCCACTTTGTAAATTTGTCAACCGCCACTAAAAGGTGGGTCTTTTTATCCTTGCGCCTTTTGAAAGGTCCAACCATATCAAGCCCCCAGACTGCAAATGGCCAAGCAATTGGAATCATCCTCAATTCTTGAGCCAGCACTTGAGCTCGTCGTGAGAATTTCTGACAACCATCACATTTACTGACCAAATCCTCTGCATCAGCATCAGCCGTCAGCCAATAAAATCCATGACGGAAAGCCTTGGTTATGACAGACTTAGAGCTGGCATGATGACCTCAATCTCCTCCATGAATCTCTCGTAAGATCTCACAGCCTTCCTCAGGAGAAACACAACATTGAAACGCCCCCGTAACACTGCGATGATGCAACTCTCCATTAACAATAGTCATTGACTTAGACCGCCAGGTTATCTGCCTGGCCAAAGTTTCATCTTCAGGTAACTCACCTTGGGTCATATGCGTCAAATATGGGACTGTCCAATCAGTGATAGCGTGAACAGCCGCCACCAGCTATGCCTCCGGGTCAGGAATAGCAAGATCTTCCTCTATGGGCAGTTTGACTGAAGGATTATGCAGAATATCAAGGAAAATATTGGGTGGCGCCGGTTTACGCTGGGATCCCAACTGGCTTAAAGCATCAGCCGCCTCGTTTTTCCTTCGATCAACATGCTCCACTTGATAGCCCTTGAAGTGACCAGCGATAGCATCAACCTCTCGGCGATAAGCCACCATGAGTGGATCCTTAGAATCCCAAGTGCCTGAAACTTACTGAGCTACCAAATCCGAGTCACCAAAACACCTCACCCGGCTTAAGTTCATCTCCTTAGCCATCCGAAGACCATGGAGCAAGGCCTCATACTCAGCTGCATTGCTAGTACAAGGGAACATCAACCTTAAAACATAACAAAAATTATCACCTCGTGGGGAAGTCAAGATAACTCCAGCCCCCGAGCCTTCCAACTGCCTGGATCCATCGAAGTGAATAGTCCAATATGTGCTATCCGGCTTCTCCTCCGGCATCTGCAGCTCTGTTCAATCATTTATGAAGTCCGCAAGTGCTTGAGATTTGATGGTTATGCGAGGCATATATTTTAAACCATGGGGTCCAAGATCAATGGCCCACTTGGCTACCCGACCCGTGGCTTCTCTGTTTTGAATAATATCCCCTAAAGGAGCAGAACTAACCACAGTGATGGGATGACCTAGAAAATATTATTTGAGTTTTCGACTAGCCATGAACACCCCATATACAAGCTTCTTCCAATGCGAATACCTCTGCTTGGACTCAATGAGCACCTCACTGATGAAGTAAACCAGCCGCTGAACCAGATGTTCCTTGCCTGACTCCTTCCGTTCCACCATAATTGCCACACTGACAGCTCGACTGTTGGCAGCCACATATAACAACAAAGGTTCTTTATCATTGGGAGTAGCAAGGACTGGCAGCTCATCCAACTGTTTCTTCAAGGCCTCAAACGCCTGATCAGCAGCATCACTCCAGACAAAGTTATATGTCGTCTTCATCATTTGGTAAAGAGGGGTAGCTTTTTCACCCAACCGGCTTATGAATCGGCTTAAGGCCGCAATACGACCCGCTAGACGCTGAACATCATTAATACACGCCGATTTTAGCCAAGGAAGTGATAGCTTTTATTTTCTCCGGGTTAGATTCAATGCCCCGTTTAGAAACTAGAAAGCCTAAGAGCTTGCCTGCTGGTATGCCAAAGACACACTTGGCCGGGTTAAGCATCATCTTGTAGATCCGGAGATTATCAAAGGTCTCCTTCAAATCATCTATCAAAGTTTCCTTCTTCCTGTATTTCACCACAATATCATCCACATAAGCATGAACATTGCGCCTAATCTGATTATGAAGGCAATTTTGCACACACCGCTGCTAAGTCTCCTGGGCACTCTTAAGCCCAAAAGGTATAGATACATAATAGAAGGCTCCAAAGGGAGTGATGAAAGCTGTCTTTTCCTGGTCCTTAACTGTCATCTTGATCTGATGATAACCAGAATAAGCATCCAAAAAGCTCAAACACTCACAACCTGCCGTAGCATCAATAATCTGATCAATGCGGGGGGAGAGCAAAGGGATCAGCCGGACAGGCCTTGTTAAGATTTGTATAATCCACACACATGCACCAAGTGCCATTTTTATGAAGTACCAGCACTGGGTTAGCCAGCCACTCAGGATTAAAAACTTCAACAATAAACCCAGTCGCCAAGAGTAGGGCCACTTCTTCACCAATGGCCTTGCGCCTCTCTTCATTGAAATGGCGAAGGAATTGATTGACCGGTTTAAACTTTGGATCAATATTGAGAGTGTGCTCAGCGAGTTCCCTCGGTTCAGCCGGCATGTCTGAAGGTTTCCATGCGAAGATGTCCTGGTTCTCATGGATGAACTCGATGAGCGCGCTTTCCTATTTCTGATCCAGGTTAGCACTGATGTTGAACAGGTTGGATGAATCGCCAGGAACGAAGTCAACCAGCTTAGTGTCATCTGCTGACTTAAATTTCAACAGGGGGTCATGCTCTGTGGTTGGCTTCTTCAAAGATGTCATATCCGCCAGGTCAACATTATCCTTGTAAAATTTCAATTCTTCTGTTGCACAGACAGACTCAGCATAAGCAACATCGCCTTCTTCACATTCCAAGGCTATCTTCTGACTTCCATGCACTGTGATGGTGCCCTTGTGACCTGGCATCTTAAGCTGCAAATACACATAATAAGGCCTTGCCATGAACTTAGCATAAGCCGGCCACCCAAACAGATCATGATAAGGGCTCTTAAGTTTAACCACCTCAAAAGTCAACATCTCAGATCTAGAGTCATGATCATCTCCAAAGGCAACTTCCAAAGATATTTTGCCCACTGGATACGCCAACTTACCTGGCACCACACCGTCAAAGACGGTGTTTGATGGCTCAAGATCCTTGTTAGTCAAGATCATGCGACGAAAAGTTTCATAGTATAGAATATTGATGTTGCTTCCCCCGTCCATGAGTACCTTAGTAAATCTGTACCCTCCAACCTGAGGTGCCACCACCAGAGCCAAATGACCCGGATTATCAACCCGGGGCGGGTGATCCTCACGACTCCACATAATAGGCTGCTTAGACCATCTTAAATACCGAGGAATCGCCGGCTCAACCGCGTTTACTGCCCTTTTACGGAGCTTCTGATCCCGATTACATAAACTCGTGGTGAAGATGTGGTACTGTCCACCATTCAATTGCTTTGGATTACTCTGATAACCATACTGCCGTTGATTCCCTTGACCAGACTGCTGATTAAAGCCACCTTGATTGGCTTGGCCCTGGAATCCAGAGTTTGAACCACCACCACCAAAGCCCAGTCCATGAGAACTGGATCCTGAACCGCCGTTCGGACCATGGTTGTTCTGAAAAAGATTGGAAGCCTTGAAATCCTTCATGATAAAGCAATCCTTACACATATGAGCGGCCGGCCTCTCGCGTGTACCATGCCTCGGACAAGGCTGATTCATCACCACTTCGAGGTTGAATTTCGATCCTCCAGGCTGGGCCGGCCTTCCTTTGTGATGCTGATTATTATTTTGTGCCCTGGTGTTAGCCACAAAGTCTAAATTGCCGTCGGCCTTACGCTTACCATTACCACCTTGGCTTGTCGTATTATACTGCTGCCCCTTTCTATTGCCACTCTTCTTCCCCTTACCAGCCTTCTCTTCATCAGATTAAGGGTCTTTGGTACTATTAGAGTCGGCATACTTGACAGGAGCCGCCATGAGCTCCCCCATGTCATTGCAGTGGCGCTTAAGCCGTCCAAGCTTCTGCTTGAGGGGGAGGAAACAACAATTTTTCTCCAACATCAAAACCGCTGAGTCGACGTTGATGCTGTCTGGCGAGTGTATAATAGTTGAGATCCGACGCACCCAGTGGGTTGTTGACTCGCCTCACCTTGGACACAAGAATCCAAATCCAGGATTGACATAGGTTGCTTGCATGTGTCTTTGAAATTTGGATAAAACGGGCCTTCAGCTCCGCCCATGACCCAATGGGGTTGGCGGGCAGCCCTTCCAACCAAGTGCGAGTCGGCCCGTCCAACATCATGGTGAAATACTTAGCACACGCGGCATCGCTAACATCCAACATCTCCATGGCCATCTCATAACTTCCAATCCAAGCTTCAGGGGGTTGATCTGGTGTGTAATTAGGCACCTTGCGAGGACCCTTGAAGTCCTTGGGAAGACGCTCGTTACGCAGAGCCGACACTAAACATGGCACACCCAAGGTTCTAGAGATCATGCCTGCCTCTACCGAATCTAACGGATAAGCCGGAGAATGTTGATGAGCCGCTTGCTGAGCCGCTAGCTCCGCCTCCCGACGCACTCTGCCCTGATCCACCAGAGTCTGAGCATTGGCACCACCGTGCGTCGATTCATGTCCACGAGGTTGGTTACGGTGTTGTTCACTGCTTGAAACCGCCGGTGAGTCAATGAGCCTGCTGTAACTCTGGCTTGGATGAGAGGTTGAGTGAATCTGCTCATGACTATAAGAATAAGCCGCCTACTGAGCCACAGTTGTCTGAAGAAGTTCCCTGGCCCTCTGTTTCTCTATCGCCATCGGAGACTCGCCTTAAAATGGTAGAGCCGCCAATCGCATTGCCGCAGCAATCATATTGTCCAACGGGTTATAATAATGACCCGGAGGTGTCGAAACATGCTGAGGCGGAGTCTTATTCAAACGTGGCGGGTCCATTGCCCATGGCTGAACCGGTGCTCCAGTCCCAGGTGCTTCGACCACCCGGTTCACCACCGGCGGGTCATTGGTCCCTACTCCAGGCGTGTTGAAGAGGTTCCTCGGCTCATAAACCAGGGGTAGATGACTCCGGTGCCTCCTCCTCATGACCTCATTTGAAGCGTTATGATCTAACGTGAGCCGGAAGGAATCCGCTTGGATCCGCTGTGCCTGGGCATCCAAAACAGCCCGCTCTGTAGCCATCCTAGAGTTCTTAGCCGCCAGCTCTTCCTTGGCTTGAGCTATCTCATCTCGCAGCTTCGCCACATCCACCTTGTGTTGTTCCTGGTTGTCCGGGGTTACCTCCACCCCCATCAGAATCGCCAAAGCTTCCAATAACTCTGTCAAAGCTTGAGCCGGCGGGCACGCCACGCTGCTAGCACTAGCTGCCGCTGCAACCATCGAACTGGAGGTCATAGTTGCAATGACTGATGAGCCAAGCACCGGTTGTGTACCAGCCATGAAGATCACAACTCTGTCCGGCGGCTCATAGGGGTACGGAATACTGTCACCATCGGAATAGCCCCCAAGCCGACCGTCCTGTATTTGATACAATGAATTATTCTCGCCTGTGGATGACTCACCATCAGAGTAGATGGCTGTCTCACTGCGAGACACAGATCATTTTTCAAATTTCTCCCCATGGGTGAAACCAACAAAGGCACGCTTCGCGGCGGGCTAAACTCGGGCGGGTCGTGCACGCCGAGTCGTCTCAATGATGTCGGTGCAGATGTCCAGCTCAGGGCCCGGTTCGCCTATCTTGCCGATGAAGACATGGATTCCATTGAAGGGACCCGGTACCCGTACTCGATTGAGCTGGCGTCGGGGCCCCAGCCTGCATCGTCGATGTAGAGCTTGTCACGATGACTCTTGGTCATCCGGCACGCATTGTATCCCCTGATCCCTTCGAAGTTGCCCTTCAAGAACTCGAAACCACCGTGCGCCAGCCCCACGGTGGGTGCCAACTGTCATGGAATTGTCATGGCAAATGTCCTAGCGGAAGGACTTAGTCATGGAGCCATCGCAACTAGGTTAGCTTAAAGGGGTTAAATGGGACAAAGGACACAGGGAATTTATATTGGTTCGGCCCCTTGAAGTGAAGGTAAAGGACTAATCCAGTTGAGGTGGTATTGCCTGTGTTTCGATTACCAGGGAGCGAATATGCTCGACCTAGTTCTCGATCTTATTTGTCTCTTGCTGAAAGGATCGAGAAGAGGTGTCTAGAGGGGGTGGTGATTAGACACTAAGTGCTAAAAGTTGCAGTTTTTAATTTCTTTAGGTTGAAGTGGAGTTTTGGCACAAGTTTAACAAACACAATACATATCAAGCAAGCATGCAAAGAGTATATGAGCAGCGGAAAGTAAAGCATGCAACTTGCAAGAAAGTAAAGGGAAGGGTTTTGGAGGATTCAAACGCAATAGGAGACACGGATGTTTTTGTCGTGGTTCCGATAGGTTGTGCTATCGTACATCCACGTTGATGGAGACTTCAACCCACGAAGGGTAACGGTTGCGCGAGTCCACGGAGGGCTCCACCCATGAAGGGTCCACGAAGAAGCAACCTTGTCTATCCTGATACGTCTCCAACTTATCTATATTTTTTGATTGCTCCATGCTATATTATCTACTGTTTTGCGAAATATTGGGCTTTATTATCCACTTTTATATTACTTTTGGGACTAACCTATTAACCGAAGGCCCAGCTCAGATTTGCTGTTTATGCATATTTCAGTGTTTTGAAGAAAAGGAATATCAGACGGAGTCGAAACGGAACGAAATCAACTGGAGAAGTTATTTTTGGAAGGAAACACACCTGATGGACTTGGACCCCACGTCAAGGAAGGAACGAGGGGCTCACGAGGGCGGGGGCGCCCCCCCCCTAGGGCGCCCCCTGTCTCGTGGGACCCTCGTGGCTCCCCCGACGTCCTCCCTGCACCCATATATACCCACGTGACCTAAAACTTCCAGAACGAAACATAGATCGGGAGTTCTGTCGCCAGAAGCCTCCGTAGCCACCAAAAACCAATCTAGACCCATTCCGGCACCCTGCCGGAGGGGGCAATCCTTCTCCAGTGGCCATCTTCATCATCCCGGAGCTCTCCATGACGAGGAGGGAGTAGTTCTCCCTCGGGGCTGAGGGTATGTACCAGTAGCTATGTGTTTGATATCTCTCTCGTGTTCTTGAGATGATACGATCTTGATGTATCACGAGCTTTGCTATTATATTTGGATCCTATGATGTTTCTTCCCCCCTCTTCTCTCTTGTCATGAATCGAGTTTCCCCTTTGAAGTAATCTTATCAGATTGAGTCTTTAAAGACTTGAGAACACTTGATGTATGTCTTGCCGTGGATATCTGTGGTGACAATGGGATACCGCGTGCCACTTGATGTATGTTTTGGTGACCAACTTGCGGGTTCCGCCCATGAACCTATGCATAGGGGTTGGCACACGTTTTCATCGTGATTCTCCGGTAGAACTTTGGGGCACTCTTTGAGGTTCTATGTGTTGGTTGAATAGATGAATCTAAGATTGTGTGACGCATATCGTATAATCATACCCACGGATACTTGAGGTGACATTGGAGTATCTAGGTGACATTAGGGTTTTGGTTGATTTGTGTCTTAAGGTGTTATTCTAGTACGAACTCTAGGGCTGTTTGTGACACTTATAGGAATAGCCCAACGGATTGATTGGAAAGAATAACTTTGAGGTGGTTTCGTACCCTACCATAATCTCTTCGTTCGTTCTCCGCTATTAGTGACTTTGGAGTGACTCTTTGTTGCATGTTGAGGGATAGTTTTATGATCCAATTATGTTAGTATTGTTGAGGGAACTTACACTAGCGAAAGTATGAACCCTAGGCCTTGTTTCAACGCATTGCAATACCGTTTACGCTCACTTTTATCATTCGTTACCTTGCTGTTTTTATTATTTCAGATTACAAATACCTTTATCTACTATCCATATACCACTTGTATCACCATCTCTTCGCCGAACTACTACACCTATACAATTTACCATTGTATTGGGTGTGTTGGGGACACAAGAGACTCTTTGTTATTTGGTTGTAGGGTTGCTTGAGAGAGACCATCTTCATCCTACGCCTCCTACGGATTGATAAACCTTAGGTCATCCACTTGAGGGAAATTTGCTACTGTCCTACAAACCTCTGCACTTGGAGGCCCAACAACGTCTACAAGAAGAAGGTTGTGTAGTAGACATCAAGCTCTTTTCTGGCGCCGTTGCCGGGGAGGTGAGTGCTTGAAGGTATATCTTTAGATCTTGCAATCAAGTCTTTTAGTTTCTTGTTTTATCACTACTTTAGTCTATAAAAGAAAATTACAAAAAAATGGAATTAAGTTTGTCTCATACGCTTCACCTTTTTAACATCTTTTGTGAGTATGATGGAAAGGATAATTGTGCTCAAGTGCTAGAAGAAGAAATCTATAAAATGTTTGGCACTAAATATTTGAATGATGAGCATGATTGCAATGTTGTTAGTATGAATTCCTTGAATATGCATGATGCTAATGATATGCAAAGGCCCAAGCTTGGGGAAGCTATGCTTGATGATAATGACATATTTGATAATATATTTGCTGCAATTAATGTTTGTCCCAAGCTTGGGGATGCTATGCTTAATGAAGATGATATTTTTAGTCTCCCAAGTTTTGATATGCAAGTTTATAATGATGATAGCATGCCTCCTACTTATGATGATTATTGTGATGATACTTATGCTATAAAAAGTAGTGATTATATTTATAAAACTTGTCATGATTATGATTACCCCTTCTCTTTACATTACCCTTTTAATGTGGAAACAATTTATAGTATTCAAGTCTCTTATGATACTCCCACTATTCCGATTAAGAAGAATTTTGCTTATGTGGAGCGTAGTAAATTTTCTATGCTTGTAGATCATGAAAAGAATGCTTTAAGTGCTGGTTATATTGTTGAATTCATTCATGATGCTACTGAAAATTATTATGAGGGAGGAACATATGCTTGTAGGAATTGCAATAATATCAAGTTTCCTCTCTATGTGCTTAAAGTTTTTAAGTTATGCTTGTTTTGCCTTCCTATGCTAGTTGATTGTTGTTCCCATAAGTTGATTGCTCAAAAAATCCCTATGCATAGGAAGTATGTTAGACTTAAATGTGCTAGTCATATTCTTCATGATGCTCTCTTTATGTTACAATTCTTATCCTTTATGTGAGCATCATTGAAATCATCATGCCTAGCTAGGGGCGTTAAACGATAGCGCTTGTTGGGAGGCAACCCAATTTTATTTTAGTTCCTTGCTTTTTGTTCCTGTTTAGTAATAAATAATTATCTAGCCTCTGTTTATATGTGTTTTTATGCTTTTAATTAGTGTTTGTGCCAAGTAGAACCTTTGGGAAGACTTTGGGAAAGTCTTGTTGATCATGCTGTCAAAAACAGAAACTTTAGCGCTCACGAGAACTGCAGCCATTTTTATTTGGAGAGTGCTATTTAGTTAATTATTTTTGCAGATGATTAATAGATAAATTCCTCAGGTCCAGAAATTTATTTGAGGATTTTATGATTTTCATAAGTATACGTTTGATCCAGATTACTACAGACTGTTCTGTTTTTGACAGATTCTGTTTTTCGTGTGTTGTTTGCTTATTTTGATGAATCTATGGCTAGTAAAATAGTTTATAAACCATAGAGAAGTTTGAATACAGTAGGTATAACACAAATATAAATAAATAATGAGTTCATTACAGTACCTTGAAGTGGTGATTTATTTTCTTATACTAACGGAGCTTGCGAGTTTTCTGTTAAGTTTTGTGTTGTGAAGTTTTCAAGTTTTGGGTAAGGATTCGATGGATTATGGAACAAGGAGTGGAAAGAGCCTAAGCTTGGGGTTCCCATGGCACCCCAAGGTAATATTCAAGGACAACCAAGAGCCTAAGCTTGGGGATGCCCCGGAAGGCATCCCCTCTTTCGTCTTCGTTCATCGGTAACTTTACTTGGAGCTATATTTTTATTCGCCACATGATATGTGTTTTGCTTGGAGCGTCAATTTATTTTGTTACGATTTGCTTTCTGTTATTTAGAATAATGTTTTGCATATTTTATTTCAATAAAAGTGGCATTGATAGCCTTTACTATACCTATGTTACAAGTATACATGTTGCTGTTTGAAAACAGAAAGTTTACCGCTGTTGCAATAATTCCCTAGAAAATTCAGAATGTGATAAAATGTTGAAACCTTTTGCATATTAAGCTCTGATAAATTTACTACAGTGGGAATTTTATTTCATAATTTTTGGAGCTATGGAAGTATGGATGTTGCAGCATTCTTTACAGACTATCCTGTTTAGGCAGATTGCTGTTATGTTTGCATTGTTTGCATATGTTTGCTTCTTTAATGATTCTATTTGTGGATAGGACTATTACGTATGCAGAGGAATTTAGTATGAAATTTTGAATAATAATTTTAGTGATTTTTCTACAGTAGATTATGATAAGGTTTTTGCAATGGTTTATACTAACTTATCTCACGAGTCCTTGTTGAGTTTTGTGTGGATGAAGCTTTTGAGATTTAGGGAGACCGTGATATGAGAGGAATTAAGGAGACACAAAAGCTGAAGATTTGGGATGCCCAAGGCATCCCAAGATAATATTTCAAGAATTCTCAAGCATCTAAGCTTGGGGATGCCCCGGTTGGCATCCCACCTTTCTTCTTCAACAATTATCGGTTAGTTTCCGTTGATCCTAAGTTTTTGCTTCTTCACATGATGTTTGCCATTATTAGAATGTCATTTTATTTTGCTTTGCTTGCTGTTTGAATAGAATACCAAGATCTGAAGTTATTAAATGTTAGAGATTCTTCACATAGTTGCATAATTATTCGACTACTCATTGATCTTCACTTATATCTTTCGGAGTAGTTTGTCATTTGCTCTAGTGCTTCACTTATATCTTTTAGAGCATTGTGGTAGTTTTATTTTGAAGAAATAGATGAACTCTCATGCTTCACTTATATTATTTTGAGAGTCTTAAATAGCATGGTAATTTGCTTAAAATCCTAATATGCTTGGTATTCAAGAATAATAAAATTATCTTATGAGTGTGTTGAATACTAAGAGAAGTTTTATACTTGATGATTGTTTTGAGATATGAGGATGGTAATATTAGAGTCATGCTAGTTGTGTAATTGTGAATTTGAGAAATACTTGTGTTGAAGTTTGTGATTCCCGTAGCATGCACGTATGGTGAACCATTATGTGACGAAGTCGGAGCATGATTTATTTATTGATTATCTTCCTTATGAGTGGCGGTCGGGGACGAGCGATGGTCTTTTCCTACCATCTATCCCCCTAGGAGCATGTGCGTAACACTTTGCTTTGATAACTTCTAGATTTTTGCAACAAGTATATGAGTTCTTTATGACTAATGTTGAGTCCATGGATTATACGCACTCTCACCCTTCCAACTTTGCTAGCCTCTCTAGTACCGCGCAACTTTCGCCGGTACCATAAACCCACCATATACCTTCCTCAAAACAGCCACCATACCTACCTATTATGGCATTTCCATAGCCATTCTGAGATATATTGACATGCAACTTTCCACCGTTCCATTTATTATGACACACTTCATCATTGTCATATTGCTTAGTATGATCATGTAGTTGACATAGTATTTGTGGCAAAGCCACCGTTCATAATTCTTTCATACTTGTCACTCTTGATTCATTGCATATCCCGGTACACCGCCGGAGGCATTCATATAGATTCATCTTTGTTCTAGTATCAAGTTGTAAATAAATAGAAGTGTGATGATCATCATTCAATAGAGCATTGTCCCAAAAAAAAGGAAAGGCCAAAAAAAGAAAGGCCAAATAAAAAAGGGACAATGCTACTATCCTTTTACCAGACTTGTGCTTCAAAGTAGCACCATGATCTTCATGATAGAGAGTCTCCTATGTTGTCACTTTCATATACTAGTGGGAATCTTTCATTATAGAACTTGGCTTGTATATTCCAATCATGGGCTTCCTCAAAATGCCCTAGGTCTTCATGAGCAAGCAAGTTGGATGCACACCCACTTAGTTTCTTTTTGAGCTTTCATATACTTATAGCTCTAGTGCATCCGTTGCATGGCAATCCCTACTCACTCACATTGATATCTATTGATGGGCATCTCCATAGCCCGTTGATATGCCTAGTTGATGTGAGACTATCTTCCCATCCTTTTTGTCTTCTCCACAACCACCATTCTATTCCACTTATAGTGCTATATCCATGGCTCACGCTCATGTATTGCGTGAAGATTGAAAAAGTTTGAGAACACCAAAAGTATGAAACAATTGCTTGGCTTGTCATCGGGGTTGTGCATGATTTAAATATGTTGTGTGGTGAAGATGGAGCATAGCCAGACTATATGATTTTGTAGGGATAGCTTTCTTTGGCCATGTTATTTTGAGAAGACATGATTGCTTTGTTAGTATGCTTGAAGTATTATTATTTTTATGTCAATATGAACTTTTGTCTTGAATCTTTCAGATCTGAATATTCATACCACAATTAAGAAGAATTGCATTAAAATTATGCCAAGTAGCACTCCGCATAAAAAATTCTATTTTTATCATTTACCTACTCGAGGACGAGCAGGAATTAAGCTTGGGGATGCTTGATACGTCTCCAACGTATCTATAATTTTTGATTGCTCCATGCTATATTATCTACTGTTTTGGGCAATATTGGGCTTTATTATCCACTTTTATATTACTTCTGGGACTAACCTATTAACCGAAGGCCCAGCCTAGATTTGTTGTTTTATGCCTATTTCAGTGTTTTGAAGAAAAGGAATATCAGACGGAGTCGAAATGGAACCAAATTGACTGGAGAAGTTATTTTTGGAAGGAAACACACCTGATGGACTTGGACCCCACGTCAAGGAAGGAACGAGGTGTTCACGAGGGTGGGGGGCGCCCCCCCCTAGGGCGCGCCCACTGTCTCATGGGACCCTCGTGGCTCCCCCGACGTCCTCCCTGCACCATATATACCCACGTGACCTAAAACTTCCAGAACGAAACATAGATCGGGAGTTCCGCCGCCAGAAGCCTCCGTAGCCACCAAAAACCAATCTAGACCCATTCTGACACCCTGCCGGAGGGGGCAATCCTTCTCCGGTGGCCATCTTCATCATCCCGGAGCTCTCCATGATGAGGAGGGAGTAGTTCTCCCTCGGGGCTGAGGGTATGTACCAGTAGCTATGTTTTTGATCTCTCTCTCTCTCGTGTTCTTGAGATGATACGATCTTGATGTATCGTGAGCTTTGCTATTATATTTGGATCCTATGATGTTTCTTCCCCCCTCTTCTCTCTTGTAATGAATCGAGTTTCCCCTTTGAAGTAATCTTATCGGATTGAGTCTTTAAAGACTTGAGAACACTTGATGTATGTCTTGTCGTGGATATCTGTGGTGACAATGGGATACCGCATGCCACTTGATGTATGTTTTGGTGACCAACTTGCGGGTTCCGCCCATGAACCTATGCATAGGGGTTGGCACACGTTTTCGTCGTGATTCTCCGGTAGAACTTTGGGGCACTCTTTGAGGTTCTATGTGTTGGTTGAATAGATGAATCTGAGATTGTGTGACGCATATCGTATAATCATACCCACGGATACTTGAGGTGACATTGGAGTATCTAGGTGACATTAGGGTTTTGGTTGATTTGTGTCTTATGGTGTTATTCTAGTACGAACTCTAGGGCTGTTTGTGACACTTATAGGAATAGCCCAACGGATTGATTGGAAAGAATAACTTTGAGGTGGTTTCGTACCCTACCATAATCTCTTCTTTCGTTCTCCGCTATTAGTGACTTTGGAGTGACTCTTTGTTGCATGTTGAGGGATAGTTTTATGATCCAATTATGTTAGTATTGTTGAGGGAACTTACACTAGTGAAAGTATGAACCCTAGGCCTTGTTTCAACACATTGCAATACCGTTTACGCTCACTTTTATCATACGCTGCCTTGCTGTTTTTATTATTTCAGATTACAAATACCTTTATCTGCTATCCATATACCACTTGTATCACCATCTCTTCACCGAACTAGTGCACCTATACAATTTACCATTGTATTGGGTGTGTTGGGGACACAAGAGACTCTTTGTTATTTGGTTGCAGGGTTGCTTGAGAGAGACCATCTTCATCCTACGCCTCCTACGGATTGATAAACCTTAGGTCATCCACTTGAGGGAAATTTGCTACTGTCCTACAAACCTTTGCACTTGGAGGCCCAACAACGTCTACAAGAAGAAGGTTGTGTAGTAGACATCATATCCCACCATGGCCATCGCCCACGAAGGACTTGCCTCATTAGCTGTAGATCTTCACGAAGTAGGCGATCTCCTTTCCCTTACAAACTCCTTGGTTCAACTCCACAACCTTGTCGGAGGCTCCCAAGTGACACCTAGCCAATCTAGGAGACACCACTCTCCAAGAAGTAACAAATGGTGTGTTGATGATGAACTCCTTGCTCTTGTGCTTCAAATGATAGTCTCCCCAACACTCAACTCTCTCTCTCTCTCAGGATATGGATTTGGTGGAAAGAATATTTGAGTGGAAAGAAACTTGGGGAAGGCTAGAGATCAAGATTCATATGGTAGGAATGGAATATCTTGGCCTCAACACAAGTGTAGGTGGTTCTTTCTCAGAAAAAGTAAATTGGAAGTGTAGGTTTGTTCTGATGGCTCTCTCCACGAATGAAGAGGTGGTGGAGGGGTATATATAGCCTCCACACAAAATCTAACCGTTACACAACTTGCCAATCTCGGTGGGACCGAATGGATATACTCGGTTGGACCGATTCAGCAAATCTAGTGACCGTTAAGGTTTTCGGTGGGACCGACTGGATCAACTCGGTGGGACCGATGTGCTAGGGTTAGGGTAAATCCAAAACTCGGTGAGGGAGTCCTGGATTAGGGGTTGTTCGGGTAGCCGGACTATACCTTCAGCCGGACTCCTGGACTATGAAGATACAAGATTGAAGACTTCGTCCCGTGTCCAGATGGGACTTTCCTTGGCGTGGAAGGCAAGCTTGGCGATGCGGATATTCAAGATCTCCTACCATTGTAACCGACTTTATGTAACTCTAACCCTATCCGGTGTCTATATAAATCGGAGGGTTGTAGTCCGTAGGCAATCAACTCCATACACAACAATCATACCATAGGCTAGCTTCTAGGGTTTAGCCTCCTTGATCTCGTGGTAGATCTACTCTAGTACTACCCATATCATCAATATTAATCAAGCAGGAGTAGGGTATTACCTCCATCGAGAGGGCCCGAACCTGGGTAAAAAACATCATGTCCCTTGTCTCCTGTTACCATCCGGCCTAGACGCACAGTTCGGGACCCCCTACCCAAGATCCGCCGGTTTTGACACCGACATTGGTGCTTTCATTGAGAGTTCCTCTGTGTCGTCGCCTTTAGGCCCGATGGCTCCTTTGATCATCAACAACGATACGGTCCAGGGTGAGACTTTTCTCCTCGGACAGATCTTCGTCTTCGGCGGCTTCGCTCTGCGGGCCAATTCGCTCGGCCACCTGGAGCAGATCGAAAGCTACGCCCCTGGCCGTCAGGTCAGGTTTGGAAGCCTAAACTACATGGCTGACATCCACGAGGACTTGATCTTCGATGGATTCGAGCCACAGCCAAACGCGCCGCACTATCTCGATGGGCATGATATAGCTCTGCCGCCGAACAGCGCCTTGGAGGCCGCATACGCATCGGTTTCGACCATTGATTCGGAGCCTACTGCGCCGATCGAGGATCAGCGGTTGGACGCTGCCTCAGGGGCTGCGATCTCAGAGGCGATCGAGCCGAACTCCAGCCCCGCACTCTGCACGACCCGTGACTCCGAGGATCCGAACTCCTCCCCGGACTCCGAACCCCCCGCGCCCCTGCCAATCGAATCCGATTGGGCGCCGATAACGGAGTTCACCGCCGCAGACATCTTTCAGCATTCGCCTTTTGGCGACATCCTGAATTCTCTTAAGTCTCTCTCTTTATCAGGAGAGCCCTGGCCGGACTACGGTCAGCGAGGGTGGGATACGGACGGTGAGGAAATTCAAAGCCCACCCACCACCCACTTTGTAGCCACTGTCGGCGATCTGACCAACATGCTTGACTTCGGCTCCGAAGACATCGACGGCATGGACGATGATGTAGGAGACGAACAGGAACCAGCACCTGTAGGGCGCTGGAAGGCCACCTCGTCATATGACATATATATGGTGGATACTCCAAAAGACGGAGATGGAGATGGAACAATGGGGGATGATGCCCCCAAGAAACAGCCAAAGCGCCGGCGTCAGCGGCGCCGCTCTAAATCCCGCCAAAGCAAAAACGGTGATTCCGGCACGGGAGATAATACTACCCCGGATAGCGCCGAAGAACACCCACCTCAGCAAGATTCAGCACAGGAAGATGGAGAAGCCAGCCCTCATGAGAGAGTGGCAGACCGAGAGGTCGAGGATGATAACTATACGCCTCCCTCCGAAGCCGAGGCAAGCCTCGATGACGACGAATTCGTCATACCATCAGACCCCGCCGAACAAGAGCGTTTTAAACGCAGGCTTTTAGCCACGGCAAGCAGCCTCAAGAAAAAGCAGCAATAGCTTAGAGCTGCCCAAGATTTGCTAGCTGACAGATGGACTGAAGTCCTTGCGGCCGAAGAGTATAAACTCGAACGCCCCTCCAAGAGTTACCCGAAGCGCAGGCCGCTACCCCGATCAGAGGAGGAAGCACCTACATCACCAGCGCATGACATGGCAGACCGGCCACCTCGCGGCCGCGACAGAGAGGCCTCTCAGCCCTCCACCCAAGCCATGCCCCGACGCCGCTCAACTAAGGCACAGGAAAATGCGCCCAACCTGCGAGACATACTGGAGGATAAGGCAAGACAAACAAGATCGATCTACGGATCGCGCAGGCGCCCTACGGCATGTGAAAATGATCTTCACTTCGGATACAACAAATCCGGCCGGGCCGAACACAACAGACATAGCTCTTCCGAGCTGCGTCGTGATATAGCCCAGTACAGAGGCGCCGCACACCCGCTATGCTTCACGAATGAAGTAATGGATCATAAAATCCCAGAGGGTTTCAAACCCGTAAACATCGAATCATACGATGGCACAACAGATCCGGCGGTATGGATCGAGGATTATCTCCTTCACATCCACATGGCACGCGGCGATGATCTACACGCCATCAAATACCTCCCGCTCAAACGTAAAGGACCGGCCCGGCATTGGCTGAATAGCTTGCCAGCAGACTCAATCGGTTCTTGGGAGGACCTGGAAGCCGCATTCCTTGACAACTTCCAGGGCACTTACGTGCGACCGCCGGATGCCGACGAGTTAAGCCACATAATTCAGCAGCCAGAAGAATCGGCCAGGCAATTCTGGACACGGTTCCTAACAAACAAAAACCAGATAGTCGACTGTCCGGACGCAGAGGCCCTAGCAGCCTTCAAGCATAACACCCGCGACGAGTGACTTGCCCGGCACCTGGGACAGGAAAAGCCGAAATCCATGGCAGCCCTCACGACACTCATGACTCGCTTTTGCGTGGGAGAAGACAGCTGGCTAGCTCACAGTAACAACTTATCAAAGAACCCTGGTAATTCGGATACCAAGGACAAAAGTGGCAGGACACGTCGGAATAAGCAAAAACGCCGTGTTAACAGCGGCAGCAATGAAGACACGGCAGTCAATGCCGGATTCAAAGGCTATAAATCCGGTCAGCGGAAAAAGCCATTCAAAAAGAATACTCAGGGCCCGTCCAGTTTGGACCGAATACTCGATCGCTTGTGCCAGATACATGGCACCCCCGAAAGGCCAGCCAATCACACTAACAGGGATTGTTGGGTGTTCAAGCAGGCAGGCAAGTTAAGGGCCGAAAACAGAGACAAGGGGCTGCACAGCGATGACGAGGAGCCCAGGCAGACGAACAACAATGGACAGAAGGGCTTTCCCCCACAAGTGCGGACAGTGAACATGATATACGCAACCCACATTCCCAAGTCGGAGCGGAAGCGTGCGCTATGGGACGTATACACGATGGAGCCAGTCGCCCCAAAGTTCAACCCATGGTCCTCCTGCCCGATCACTTTTGATCGAAGGGACCATCCCACTAGCATCCGTCATGGCGGCTTCGCCGCATTGGTTCTCGACCCAATCATCGACAGATTTCATCTCACAAGAGTCCTCATGGACGGTGGCAGTAGCCTGAACCTGCTTTATCAGGATACAGTGCGGAAAATGGGCATAGATCCCTCAAGGATTAAGCCCACAAGAACGACCTTTAAAGGCGTTATACCAGGTGTAGAAGCCAACTGTACAGGCTTAGTAACACTTGACGTGGTCTTCGGATCTCCGGACAATTTCCGAAGCGAAGAGTTAATCTTCGATATAGTCCCGTTTCGCAGTGGCTATCACGCCCTGCTCGGACGAACCGCATTCGCAAAGTTCAATGTGGTGCCGCACTACGCATATCTCAAGCTCAAGATGCCAGGCCCTCGAGGAGTAATTACGGTCAACGGAAACACCGAACGCTCCCTCCGTACGGAGGAGCATACGGTGGCTCTTGCAGCGGAGGTACAAAGTAGCCTTCTCAGGCAATTCTCTAGTCCGGCCATTAAAAAGCCAGACACTGCCAAGCGCGCCCGGAGTAACCCACAGCAGGACCGCCTGGCACACTCTGAGCAAGCGTAGCAATGCGGCCCCAACCCCAGCTTTCGCGACATAGCGAAACCAGTACCTCGCGTACATAACTACGCCCTTGAAATACCATGGGCACAGGGGAAGGGGCACAATAACGGCACGCCCAAAATACGGCTTAAAATGTACTAGGGGCTGCCGGATTCTTTTTTTAATCTTTTCTTACTTTCAGGACTCCATACTTCGGACGACCTGTTCGGCAATTTGACTGCCGCACAAACGATGCAAGATCCAGGGAGGCAGACAAGCCATGCCGCATTATGGAACTCCCACGTGGTCTCTGTTACGAGCAGTATACCTATTTTAAATACAATTCCGCGGCCTGCCCCTGGTTAGGACATACTGAATAGTCCAATATCTTTTGCTTACCGCACTATTTGTATCGTTCGGCTTTGATAAATAGCCTCTCTATAAACAATGCATAGCTTTTGTCTATTTTTTGCATTACTCTCTTCTATATATGTTCATTAATGACATGTTGCACCCGTACACTGTGGTATGGCAAGTACGCCAGGGGCTTCAGTACCCTTTAATATGGTGTGAGAAGTCCGTACACTTTCACAAGTGCGGCACCCCGAACTTATAGCACTATATGCATCGGCTCTGAATCATGATTTGGGTCAATAGTTGGGTTTGCCCGGCTCCTATGTTCTGGTGCCTTACGTTCCACTATATCGGCTAAGGTAGCACTAGGAGAACCACTGCGATTGTGCCCCGGTTGAGCTGGGTTAAGCACCTCAGTGGAGAAAGCTAAAACTGACTGTCATGATGAGGCGAGAGACCGGTCGCTGTTCGAGAGGTTTTTCGAGTCCCTAAAGACTTATGCCGCTTCGAGCGAGGAGCCGGATTTGTCCGGCCAAGGCGTGGATAGCGCCCCGAACTCGGTCTTCCGAACTAGGGGCTTCGCCGAAATTTAAAATTATAAAGTTCTATGGCTAAGTGAGAGTGTTCAAGCATTATAGTCCGATTGCCTGGTTCGTTGTGCTGAGCGCCTCCCTCGAAGGACCCAACTAGGGGAAAAAGAGCGCTCAGGTTTATCCCGAACACCCCAGCACTAGTGGCATGGGGGCAGAAGCCGACGACTGGCCATCTCTCAATTTTTTGATAAACGGCCGCACAGAAAATAATATTTTAAATTCAGCAAGCATTGCTTAAGCGCCTATGAACAAGTTTTCAGCGCACAGGATAAAAACGAGCGAGTTTATTCAAAAATTACATCCTTGGTACATTCATCCGCCACAAGGCGGGCACCCGCAAGAACATCCTTGTAATAGTTCTCGGGCTTGCGATGCTCCTTCCCCGGCGGCGGCCCATCCTTCACAAGCTTCTCACCGTCCAGCTTACCCCAGTGCACCTTCGCACGGGCAAGGGCCCGACGGGAACCTTCGATGCAGACGGAGCGCTTGATGACCTCGAGCCTTGGATAGGCCTCCACCAGCCGCCGCACCAGCCCGAAGTAGCTCCCAGGCAGGGCCTCTCTGGGCCACAGCCAAACTATGAAGCCCTTCATGGCCTGTTCGACCGCCTTGTGGAGCTCGACCAGCTGTTTCAGCTAGTCGCTCAAGGGCACAGGGTGTCCGGCCTCAGCATACTGAGACCAGAACACCTTCTCTGTCGAGCTGCCCTCTTCAGCTCGGTAGAATGCGGCGGCGGCGGATACGCTGCGGGGAAGATCTGCGAATGCCCCTGGAGAACTCCGGATTCGGGTAAGTAACAAGTAGTTTAATTTTATATTTCTGCTTTGCATAAAGAATGCCTTACCCACTCCTATCTTTTTCATCTCCTCCAACTCTTGGAGGGCCTTTTGGGCTTTGGCCTTGGCAGACTTGGCAGTCTCAAGGGCCGCTGCGAGCTCGGACGCTTGGGTCTTTGACTCAAGCTCCAAACTCTCATGTTTTTTTATGAGAGCCTGAAGCTCTTGCTGCACCTCGCCGACCTGAGCCCCAAGTTTCTCTCGCTCGGTGCGCTCCGTGGCCGTTTTCTTTTCGGCCTCAGACAGCGCCTGCTTGAGGGTCGCCACCTCAGTCATGGCCCCTATAATAAGCAGTGCAATCCTGTTATTTTTTGCAATCAAGCCTCTCTATAGGCACTTTTTCTATAAGGTATTTCCTACCTTCTCTTTCCTTGAGCCACCGTTTGGCAAGGCCGAGCTCTTGCTCGGTCCGCTTGAGGTCTTGTTTCAGGACACCCACCTCCGCAGTCAGTGCGGCGGTGGATAGCAGCGAAGCCTGCACACGCATATTGACTCTTTATTGTTAGACTCCTGCGAAATTTACTAGATCCTCTATTCGGCTTTTCTTTCCGAACGCCAAACAGAGCATCAAGGGCTATAGTCTATGCGGTTATATTTTTACATATTTTTACTTACCTCGAAGCCTGTTAGGAGGCTAGTGCAAGCTTCACTCAGTCCACTCTTGGCGGACTGAACCTTCTGGATCACCGTACTCATAATAGTATGGTGCTCCTCGTCGATGGAGGCGCCGTCAAGCACCTCAAGCAGATTGTCCGGCACCTCCGGTTGGACGGAGGCCGCCGGCTCAGAAGGCTTGCTCCTCTTGGAAGGAGTTCGCCTACCACGGTCCGGAATTGTTGAAGATTCCGGCGCGGTGTCCGGCACAAAGCCGGACTTGGAGCCCTAGGGGTCTTGTCCCCTTTACTCCTGGGGTCCGGGAGGTCGCCTTGCGGCTTCTCCAGGACCACCTCCTCCTGCCCCGGAGCTCGTTGCGACGCCACTTCGGTGTCGTCCGCAGTGCGGGGGGAGACAGCGGGCGGAACTGAGTTCACGTCCGATGAATCCAGGGAGCCGCTCGACGACTCGTTGAGTTCGGCCCGGGGCGGACTGCATAATTACATTCGACATTAGGGAAAGCTATGCAACAAAGGAACATCATGAGTTACTCTGATATCCGAATACTTACGATTTCGCCGGACGCTTGGCCCTATCTGGCCACTCCTCTTCGTCCTCTTCGGCGTCGGGGGAGTAGTTCGGCGGAGGGGTCTTCCTCTTCCTGGACCCTTCGGCCTCCCCCGTTGGGGCGGCCTTCCTTTTCTTTCCTCCCCCTGCTGGAGGGGGAGAGTTTTCTTCCTCCTCCTCCTCGTTCTCACGGGAGGAGAGCGTGTCGGACTCATCGGATGACGAGCCCGACACCACCACATTACGGGCACTCTTTCGAGTCCCCGTGGCCTTCTTCTTCTTGGCCTTCTTCTCCGGCACCACATAAGGTGCCGGAACCAGCAGCTTCACTAGGAGAGCAGGGGCTGGGTCGTCGGGCAAGGGAGCCGGACAGTTAATCGATCCGGACTTCGCCCGCCAAGCCTGTCAAAGGTAAGGGAGTTTAGATCCCGCATAGAGTCAAACTATGAAAAAACTTAACATCCTGTAAAAGGTGAAAATATCTTACCTTGCTAGCGTGACGCTGCGAGCTGTATCCGCGGTCCTTGGAAGCAGATGTGGGAGCCTCGGTGCCTTTGGTTAGCACCTTCCAGACGTCTTCATACGTCGTGTCGAAGAGCCTGTTAAGGGTTTGGTGCTGCGCCGGGTCGAACTCCCACAGATTAAAGTCCCGTTGTTGACACGGGAGGATCCAGTGGACGAGCATAACCTGGACTACATTGATGAGCTTGATCGGCTTGCTCACCAGGGACTGGATGCATGTCTGCAGTCCGGTCACCTCTTTTTCATCGCCCCACGACAGGACCGTCTCTTTCCAGGACATAAGACGCGTGGGGGGTCCGGATTGGAACTCGGGGGTTACGATCCATTTCGGATCACGCGGCTCGGTGATGTAAAACCACCACGATTGCCACCCCTTCAGGGTCTCCACGAAGGAGCCCTCGAGCCATAGGACGTTGGCCATCTTGCCCACCATGGCGCCTCCGCACTCCGCCTGGCTGTCGCGCACCACCTTGGGCTTGACGTTGAAGGTCTTGAGCCAGAGGCCGAAATGGGGGCGGATGCGGAGGAAAGCCTCGCACACGATGATAAACGCCGAGATGTTGAAGACGAAGTTCGGGGCCAGATCGTGGAAATCCAGGCCATAGTAAAACATGAGCCCCCGGACAAATGGGTGGAGTGGAAAACCTAGTCCACAGAGGAAGTGGGGAAGGAATACTACCCTCTCATGGGGCCTTGGGGTGGGGAGAAGCTGCCCCTCCTTGGGAAGCCAGTGCGCGATGTCTTTGGACAAGTATCCAGCCTTCCTTAGCTTTTTGACATGGCCCTCCGTGACGGAGGAGACCATCCACTTGCCTCCCGCTCCGAACATTGCTGGAGAAGGTTGAGGTGGGAAGTGCGGGCTTGGGCGCTGGAGCTCGAGTGCGCAGGAGATGGATAGGCAAAGGAGGAAGAAGGCGTAGGTAAAACGGTGGATCCTTATCCCCTTATATGGGCGGATGCGGTTGTGCGTCCCCACCAGCCTAGTAAAACTCGCTTGCCTCCCAAGCGCCGTGGTAAATGGCGCGGTTGGGTTACCCATGTCCGTATGGATGAGAATCCCGTAAAGGGGGTACACGATCTTTGCCTTGACAAGACGTGCCAAGGAAACCGCCTCGCAAAATATGTTGAGGTGGAAAAGTAAAAACGATTCGAGTAAAAGACTTGGCCATAGTGTGATGACACACTGCGGAATACGTTTGCAGATTTGATTTGTGTCAATATTATTCTCTCTATGGCAATATGTGGAAACTTATTTTGCAGAACCGGACACTACTCTTGGTGTTTACAATCTTCTATGAAGGACTTGGAGGAGGAACCCGCCTTGCAATGCCGAAGACAATTTGCGCGCCGGACTCGCCATCATTGAAGCCTGGTTCAGGGGCTACTGAGGGAGTCCTGGATTAGGGGGTGTTCGGGTAGCCGGACTATACCTTCAGCCGGACTCCTGGACTATGAAGATACAAGATTGAAGACTTCGTCCCGTGTCCGGATGGGACTTTCCTTAGCGTGGAAGGCAAGCTTGGCGATGCGAATATTCAAGATCTCCTACCATTGTAACCGACTTTATGTAACCCTAACCCTATCTGGTGTCTATATAAACCGGAGGGTTGTAGTCCGTAGGCAATCAACTCCATACACAACAATCATACCATAGGCTAGCTTCTAGGGTTTAGCCTCCTTGATCTCGTGGTAGATCTACTCTTGTACTACCCATATCATCAATATTAATCAAGCAGGAGTAGGGTATTACCTCCATCGAGAGGGCCCGAACCTGGGTAAAAAAACATCGTGTCCCTTGTCTCCTGTTACCATCCGGCCTAGACGCACAGTTCGGGACCCCCTACCCGAGATCCGCCGGTTTTGACACTGACACTCGGTTTGACCGATTACTCAAACTCGGTGGGACCGATTTGGGTAATAAGCGAAATAGAGAGTTGGCCAAGCAAACTTGGTGGGGACGATTGCATATCTCGGTGGGACCTAAAATATTGCAATGGGTAACAGAGAGTTTGCAAGCCCATCTCGGTGAGATCGAGATCCCATCAGTGAGACCGAACTGATTAGGGTTTCTGGCAGTGGCTATGTCAACTGAACTCGGTGGCTCCGGATAGAAAGAATCGGTGGGGCCGAGTTGGATATTTGGTGTGGGACATATTTGGAAGTGAGAAAGTGGTTGAGGGCTTTGGAGCATATCAATAAGCACTTTGAGCAAGCAAGACATTAAGCAACACCTCATCCCTTAATAGTATTGGCTTTTCCTATAGACTCAATGTGATCTTGGATCACTAAAATAGAAAATGTAGAGTCTTGAGCTTGGAGCTTGATCCAATCCTTTGTCCTTAGCATTTTGAAGGGGTTCCACATCCTCTAGTCCATGCCACTTCATTGTTGAACTTATCTGAAACATACTAGGTAAAAGTGTTAGTCCAACCAGAGATATGTTGACATTAATTACCAAAACCACCTAGGGAGCACTTGTGCTTTCAATCTCCCCCTTTTTGGTAATTGATGACAACATACATCAAAGCTTTAGATAAAGATATAGAGAATAGTAAGTAAAGCTTTGTAAAGACATGTAACATGCATAGGCTCCCCCTACATGTATGCAATCATGTGAATATGGAATATAGGAGCATATGAATGCATAAACATGATAGAGTAAGCAATGTGTTACATGTATCTTGGCTATATGCATCAGAGCAAATGATGTGAATATGAGAAATGTACCTTCATGCTCATGAGTCCTTCTTGCAAACAGTATGTACATCAGCAAGAATTTCTCATATGCATGACCGTGATGCATATACTTACCTTGTGGTCTTGAGTTGGCTTAGGATGGAATGAACCCGCGTAAACAAGGTTAGATAACACACATACACCTACTGGCCAGAGCAAACAAAAGAAACCACAAGAGTACCAAGACTGGGATGGCATGTAGAGTGAGTACTAAGTACCACATTGGATATAGACATGTCCCCAAAGGTAAAGATGTGCAATAAATTCAAGTATTTCCTCCCCTTAGATATCTTGCTCCCCCTGAATCTAGCATGGGATACTGGGAGAAGATAGGGAACAGAAAATCAGAGCTCAAAGGAAATAAACAGAGCTAATGCAAACGAGCAGATGTGAACATGTCTTTCCCCTCTTGAAGACATGTGACTTCTCTCCTCTTGAACACCAAGCATCTGGGGTCCTTGATGATTACTCTTTCTTCCCTTGAGTATTCTCTCCCCCTATAGATATGATTAAGCTTTGATGTGATCTCTCTCTCCCCCTTTGACATCAATTTCCAAGAAGGGTTCTTCTGGATTTTGTCATGATGGGTTTGGTCCTTGAGTCATAGAACAAAGCGGCAAGTTGAATGGGATGCTGGTCGAGGACAAGATTCATTGAGTGAAGCTGGATCAAAAAGAATGCAGAAACAAGTGGCAGGATGTCTTTCCTGTAGTGAAATCGGTGACACCAGGTTGTATGGTTCGGTTGGACCAAAAGCATCAAACCGATGAGACCGAGTTCAACGCAGAGAAAACACTTGTCACCTCAGCTCACTAGACAAGTAAGATCTCACAAGAATTTGCAAGGAATTAACTGAAATATTTGCAATGAATTTGATGCAAGGAATGCAGAACAAAAAATAAAAGAGAAGAAACTAAAAATAGGTCTAGATGAAGTTGGAAACAAATATGCATGAGACAAAGGCAAGAGCACAAAAAGAACATAAGAGAACTTCATCTAGAATTGGTCGGCGACAAAGTCACCTATGTTAGAGTATATTGACTTAGGAGTCAAGTGAGATCACTTGATCATATGTCATACTCATCGTTTAAGCTCAAAATGGGGTTACCATTTTTCGTTTAAGCTTTTTGATGTATTCACATCTTGTTGAGTTGCTTTGACTCATGACTTGGAGTAAAGCTTCTCTAAGATGGAATAACATACCTTGGGTGGTGGCGTTGATCATGATCATGTAGTTGAACTTGTGTGGGTTGCTCAAGGTTGATGTAGCTCATCAAGAGTTGGGAGCACCACTTGGAGTTTGAGTTCATCTACATACATGGGTTAGTTCTTGCAAGGAAGAGCACTTGTGTATCCAAAATGACAATCATGAAACTCAACATAAAGTTTGTCAAAGGATATGTTTGAATGGTTGCGTGCTTCCTTGTCTTCATCCACCATTGTGTAGAGACTTGGTGATATAGAAATTGCTCAGAATGTGAGTGAGTTGCAATCTCATAGATTTAGATTCATCCAAGTACCTACACGGGTTAGTAACATGCAAGGTGCAAATATATCCAAGACATGAGATAGTCAACATAAGAGAAATATCAAGGATTAGTCATAGGCTCACGCCTTGCATGTATCAAATGGAGTTCCTACTCCAAGTTTGAAGCATCAATGATGTTCAATTCACCTCTTAACCTGCAAAACACTTTCTCATCAAGTGGTTTCATGAATATATCAGCTAACTGCTTTTCGGTGCGAACATGCTTAAGATTAATGTCCCCTTTGGCAACATGATCTCGAATGAAATGATGACGAACTTCAATATGCTTAGTTCAATAATGTTGCACGGGATTGTGAGCAATCTTAATAGCACTTTCATTGTCGCAAAGTAATGGAACATGTTTCACATATATCCCATAATCTTTAAGAGTTTGGGTCATCCAAAGTAATTGAGCACAACATGATCCAGCGGCAATGTATTCTGCTTCGGCGGTGGATAAGGATAGCGAGTTTTGTTTCTTGGAAGACCAAGACAAAAGAGATCTACCAAGAAATTGACAAGTACCCGAAGTGGATTTTCTATCAACCTTGTCACCGGCATAGTCCGAGTCGGAGTAGCCAACAAGATCAAAGGAGGCCCTCTTTGGATACCAAATGCCAAAATTTGGTGTATGGATTAAGTCTCACTATCCTTTTCACGACCTTAAGATGACATTCTTTAGGAGCGGCTTGATATCGTGCACACATGCACACACTTAGCATAATATCGGGACGAGAAGCACATAGATATAACAATGAACCAATCATAGAGCGATAAACCTTTTGATCAACCGGTTCACCATCTTTGGTTAAATCAAGATGTCCACTAGTAGGCATGGGTGTAGTCATACCTTTGCATTCTTGCATATTGAACTTCTTGAATAAGTCCTTGGTGTACTTCGTTTGAGAGACAAAGGTACCTTCCTTAGTTTGCTTGATTTGCAAACCAAGAAAGAATTTGAGTTCACTCATCATTGACATCTCAAACTTCTCCCACATTAGCTTTCCAAACTTTTCACTAAAATGAGGGTTAGTTGATCGAAATATAATATCATCGACATAAATTTGGCACACAAATAGTTCTCCATTAACCCTTTTAGTAAAAATAGTAGAATATATTTTTCCAATTTCAAAGCCTTTTTCAATAAGAAACTTGGTCAAGCATTTATACCATGCTCTAGGAGCCTATTTAAGACCATAAAGAGCTTTGTGAAGTTTGTAAACATGATTAGGTTTCTTAGGATTGACAAATCCGGGAGGTTGCTTAACATAAACTTCCTCCTGTATTTCACCATTTAGAAAAGCACTTTTAATGTCCATTTGGTACAAGGTGATATCATGATGATTACCATAGGCAAGTAAGATGCGAATGGACTCAAGTCTAGCAACAGGGGCATATGTCTCACCATAGTCCATACCTTCGACTTGAGTGTAGCCTTGGGCGACGAGACGTGCTTTGTTGCGAACTACTTGTCCATCTTCATCTTGCTTGTTGCGAAACACCCATTTGGTACCGATGATGTTGTGGTTGTTGTCAGGCTTCTCAACTAATGTCCAGACTTGATTTCTCTCAAAGTTGTGTAGCTCTTCATGCATGGCATTTATCCAATCCGGATCTTCCAAAGCTTCTTCAACCTTCATAGGTTCAATGCTAGAGATGAATGAATAATGTTCACAAAAGTTAGCTAAACGAGTTTTTGAGCGAGTGATTCTCCTAGTTTGGATATCATTGTAGGTTTGCTCGACGGGATGGTCTTTAGCAATTCTTGCTCGAACTCGTGAAAGCTTTTGTTTGGATCTTGGTTGAACATCTTCTTCATCTTGTTCTTCTTCTTGGCCTTCTTCGTTGTTCCCGTCGTCGTTCTCTTGTCGTGGTGGAGAAGGAGGTTGTTGGCATTCATCTTGATGCACTTCCTCGTTTTCCTTATCTTGGTGTGTCCCACTTGTGGATGCTTCTGTATCAACTCTTGGTTCACCTTGTCGTGAGGTAGAAGCTTCCACTTGGACAGACGAGGTACTCTCCTTCACCTCCGTCGGACGAATATTGCCAATAGACAAGTCTTGGATTGCTTCCGAAGGGTCTTTATCTCCTACATCGATTGGCAATTGCTCTACTTGTGAGCCGTTAGATTCATCAAACTTCACATCTACCATCTCTTCAACCTTTCGGGTGAAATTATTGTAGACACGGTATGTGTGAGAGTTTGAGCCATAACCAAGTAGGAAACCTTCATGAGACTTAGGAGCAAATTTAGAACGACGATGCTTATCAAGAATGTAGCACTTTGAGCCGAATACTCGAAAGTATCCAACTTGTGGTTTGTTACCGGTGAGGAGCTCGTATGCCGTCTTGCCGAGTAGCTTGTGAAGATACAAGCGATTTGTTGCATGACAAGCTGTCTCAACCGCTTCCGCCCAAAAGTGCTTTGGCGTCTTGTACTCATCAAGCATCGTTCTCGCCATTTCTATGAGTGCCCGGTTCTTCCTCTCAACAACTCCATTTTGTTGAGGTGTGTACGTAGCGGAGAACTCATGTGAAATCCCTTCTTCATCAAGAAAGGTGTCCACATTTGCGTTCTTGAACTCCATTCCGCTGTCGCTGCGAACCTTCTTGATTTTCACTTAAAATTGATTTTGGGCCTTCCTAGCGAAGTTTTTGAAGATCTTTTGGACCTGCAATTTATCATCGAGAAAGAACACCCACGTAAATCTTGAAAAATCATCAACTATAACTAGACCAAAAGAATTTCCACCGAGACTTTTGTAAGCGTTAGGACCAAAAAGATCCATGTGAAGTAGCTCGAGTGGCCTCCTTGTGGTCATGATATTCTTCACGGGATGCCTTCCTCCAACCTGTTTACCTATTTGACAAGTGCTGCAAAGTCTATCCTTATCAAATATGACATCGTTAACGCCAAGGATATGATTTCCTTTAATAAGCTTGTCAAGGTTTCGCATACCAACATGACCTAATCGTCTATGCCATAACCAACCTTTAGAAGATTTAGCAATTAAGCAAGTTATAGGTTGAGCCTTTTTAGTGAAATCAACAATGTCAATATCACCTCTATGTATACCGGTAAAGGCCATTTTATGATTGTCTCTTCGAAGCACTTGGCAATCTACTTCAGTAAATAGGACATTGAAACCGAAATCAGCAAGTCTAGATACTGAAAGTAAATTGTACCCAAGAGATTCAACGAGTATGACATTTTGTATGGAGCTATCATGTGAGATGGCCACCTTACCTAGGCCAACCACCTTACCCTTTGAGTTATCACCAAAGGTGACATACTTTCGAGGGCCGTCGTTTTCAGCAAGCTCACGGAAAATATCTTTATCTCCGGTCATATGATCAGTACATCCACTATCAAGAACCCATTCCTTTCCTCCACCATGTAGCCGCGAAGATTTGCCATAAGACCAAAGTGTCTCATGGCATCATTAAGATCGTAGTCACTGTCATCATCATCCTCATCATAGTATCCATGTTCAACATCATCTTGTGATTGATCAATTCCTAGAGAGGATAATTCATTAGATAAATGATCATTTCTATGGTTATCTTTATGAATTCTAATAGCTTCGGAAATGATATTGCTAATGATTCCAACATCTCCTTTGGCACTCGTAAGATTAGTAAGCTCAAATAAGCAGTCACCAAATTTGGGATCATTGGAACTCATCTTAATCAAGGCAATATACTTATGGAGAATTTCATCTAGATTTTTCAAGGAATAACTTGGAAAGCGTTCCTCAAGAAATCTCCATATAGTGTAGGCACAATCAAGAGTAGGCAAACATTCAATCAAGTTTCTAGGAAAGCCTCTAGTGATAAGATTAACAGTTCTAAGGCTGCGGATCATGTCAATAGACTCATCAAGGGTAGGATGCAAAGGATCAACATGAGGTGCACAAGGGTTAGTAATGTACTTGTTCAAATGATATTCATTGAAAATCTCAAGCATTTCATTTTTCCACTCATGAAAATATTCTCCATCAAGAATAGGCACTCTACGTCTAAGACTCCCCAAAGTAGACTCATCCATCTTCCTCCAATGGTGTTTAAACCAAAGCAATGGAGACCAAAGCTCTGATACCAATTGAAAGGATCGAGAAGAGGTGTCTAGAGGGGGGTGATTAGACACTAAGTGCTAAAAGTTACAGTTTTTAATTTCTTTAGGTTGAAGTGGAGTTTTGGCACAAGTTTAACAAACACAATACATATCAAGCAAGCATGCAAAGAGTATATGAGCAGCGGAAAGTAAAGCACGCAACTTGCAAGAAAGTAAAGGGAAGGGTTTGGAGGATTCAAACGCAATAGGAGACACGGATGTTTTTGTGGTGGTTCTGATAGGTGGTGCTATCGCACATCCACGTTGATGGAGACTTCAACCCACGAAGGGTAACGGTTGCGCGATTCCACGGAGGGCTCCACCCATGAAGGGTCCATGAAGAAGCAACCTTGTCTATCCCACCATGGCCGTCGCCCACGAAGGACTTGCCTCACTAACTGTAGATCTTCACGAAGTAGGCGATCTCCTTGCCCTTACAAACTCCTTGGTTCAACTCCACAACCTTGTCGGAGGCTCCCAAGTGACACCTAGCCAATCTAGGAGACACCACTCTCCAAGAAGTAACAAATGGTGTGTTGATGATGAACTCCTTGCTCTTGTGCTTCAAATGATAGTCTCCCCACACTCAACTCTCTCTCTCTCTCACAGGATATGGATTTGGTGGAAAGAAGATTTGAGTGGAAAGAAACTTGGGGAAGGCTAGAGATCAAGATTCATATGGTAGGAATGGAATATCTTGGCCTCAACACAAGTGTAGGCGGTTCTTTCTCAGAAAAAGTAAGTTGGAAGTGTAGGTTTGTTCTGATGGATCTCTCCATGAATGAAGAGGTGGTGGAGGGGTATATATAGCCTCCACACAAAATCTAACCATTACACAACTTGCCAATCTCAGTGGGACCGATGGATAAACTCGGTCGGACCGATTCAGCAAATCTAGTGACCGTTAGGGTTTTTGGTGGGACCAACTGGATCAACTCGGTGGGACCGATGTGCTAGGGTTAGGGTAAATCCAAAACTCGGTTTGACCGATTACTCAAACTCGATGGGACCGATTTGGGTAATCAGCGAAACAGAGAGTTGGCCAAGCAAACTCGGTGGGGCCGATTGCATATATCAGTGGGACCGAAAATATTGCAATGGGTAACAGAGAGTTTGCAAGCCCATCTCGGTGAGACCGAGATCCCATCGGTGAGACCGAATTGATTAGGGTTTCTGGCAGTGGCTATGTCAACTGAACTCAGTGGCTCCGGATAGAAAGAATCGGTGGGGCCGAGTTGGATATTTGGTGTAGGACATATTTGGAAGTGAGAAAGTGGTTGAGGGCTTTGGAGCATATCACTAAGCACTTTGAGCAAGCAAGCCATTAAGCAACACCTCACCCCTTCTTAATAGTATTGGCTTTTCCTATAGACTCAATGTGATCTTGGATCACTAACATAGAAAATGTAGAGTCTTGAGCTTGGAGCTTGAGCCAATCCTTTGTCCTTAGCATTTTGAAGGGGTTCCACATCCTCTAGTCCATGCCACTTCATTGTTGAACTTATCTGAAACATACTAGGTAAAAGTGTTAGTCCAACAAGAGCTATGTTGACATTAATTACCAAAACTTCCTAGGGAGCACTTGTGCTTTCACTTGCCTTAAGCCGCCACCAGGTCGTCCCTTTATATACATAGGTTGACGCCCGGCGGCTCACGGTGTCCCGGCCGGCTCATACACAACGTGTCCGGCTCAGTCACTAACTACACATGCCTTACAATACAAGTCATATATACATCGCGGTTCATCCACCTGGGCCTTAAGTCACCTCTGGGTCTTGGGTCGTCAACAGGCTCGTATGATCCGCCACCTTCATTGGTAAGCCGCCAGTAGCATAACTCGACCCCTCCTGGGCGGTTTATACCCAGTAGTTATATCCCCAACAGATGGCTAGAAGGATATTGAATGGATTTAGAATGAATGCCATATACATATAGTTGTGCATCAAGACTGGGCTCAACTATTGAATCAAAATATGATAAAGATGAATTCCATGTGAGAAACAAGATGTGATCTATATGGAGTTCATTGAAGTATCTCAGAGGTCTTCATGCTTAGGATTATGGGGTGAGCCATGATGGATCATGATCTTGAGAGAATGATTAAAGACATATGGCTTGAAGATAGGATCATGATTAGCTCATATGTTGAGTCATGGATGATTATTTCTTGAAGCAAGTAATTCATGTGAAGATTTTGTTGTGCCTCTCAAGAGATTGTGATGGAGCATGAAGAAGAACAAATGATGACCAATATCGTATTCATGGATAAACTCTATGTGGTCATATGATAACTGAGATATGGGTAATCATCTCTTGAAGAAATGAAGCATAGTGAAGAATTCAACATGGACTTCAAGATATCAAGATTAAGCATGGAGTAAAGATAAAGGTTGACCAAGATAAAGATCAAAGAATCAAACTCTAAATGTTCAACATGCAAGTGCAAATGATGCATCACATAGGATCTTGTGGTATGATAATAAATTGTCAATTGCACTTTGTGTACTAACCCATGTTATGTGTTGTCTATGTTTATGAGAGTTAGGTTATTCTCATGGGCTCGCATCAAGATAAAGATTCCAAGTGTCCATGAGAGGATGATATCAAGTGTTCATGGTCATGGTTGAGAAGGGCAAGTTCAAGATAACCATCCCGAAGGATTACATGCTTGAAGCTTATGGATGATCACCTAATGGACAAGTGAAGATGAATACAAAGAAAAACTTACCACATTGTGTGTGGGGGAGCTACTTGAAGACTTCACCAATGTCTTGCCTTTAACTTGAGCCAAGAAGAAACATCAACATCAAGCTTAAGTGAAAGGCTCGAGTCAAAGGTATTAGTTCCTTTGGCGTTAGTGTTGTGGAGTGATGACCACCAAAGAATCATATACACTCAAGAATGGGTTCTCAATATCTATGTAGTGTAGCTATTTTATGATTCTTGAGTTATAGGGATCTCGTACTATTAAGAGGGGATCAAAGGGGTTCATGATGGATTTGCTCAAGTCAACATCTTCCATACACAATTCCTCTCCTATTATACCAAACAATCCATAGCCAACTAGGTTCCCCAAAATATATGATCTAACATTTGCATACTTTGCACCCTCAATTTTGGTTTATCTTGGGTGGTTCTCTATGTGAGGACTTGGAGCTTTCCCATAGCTTCAAGACGAGCCCAAGATCATCAAAATCGGAGTCTGTATATAAAGTTATGCATGTTTTAGTTTTGGGGTTATTGCTATTTTTTATTAGACGGATGTCCGGGCTCCCAGGACGCCCCGGATATCCGGGATCCTCCCAGAAATCTGGCTGTCCATTTCCAGAAACTTCGCTAAAATGTTGGTTGTGTCTGCCGGATGTCCGGGGGCCCAACTTTGGCCAGATGCCCGGGCCCTGTACTCCGGCCTCTATTTTTCACATATATGTGTGTGCGCATTTCTCAACCACCGGATGTCCGGCCCCTGCCCAAATGTCCGGCCCGACACTTTCACTTACTCCCAAACAACTAGCTTTCTAGGCCTTCTATATATACCCCTCTACCAATCCGGTAGAAGGTGGACCTCTCAATACAAAAGAACCCTAGAACACCATAGTGGCTCCCTCTCACTTCTCCTACACCAAATCTTAGATCCGGGAGATATTCATGAGAGTTCTTGAGAGATTTTCCAATCAAGTGATAGAACCACTCCCTCTCCCTCTTGTGACCAAAGGAATTCGTGATTTGAGCAAGTCTTGAGCATTCCCCCTTGATCTTGTTACTTTTGGAGGTTGGAGACTCCTAGGCGGCAGGAGTGCTCTGGTGAGGAATCAACTTGTGATTTTCCCCCGGAAAGTTTGTGAAGGTTTGGAGGTCGCCTCAAGGTCTACCACTAGTGGTTGAGAAACGCCTTTGTGGTATTGTCTCAAAGGGAGAATAGGGCGAGCCTTCGTGGCATTGGTGTGCCTTCATGGTAACATCCACCTCTCTAACGGTGACTAGCTTCCCTCCAAGGAAGTGAACATCAGGATACATCCTCGTCTCTATGTCTTTGGTTATCTCTAACCCTAGCCACTATTTGTGGTTTACTTTGGTCTCTTGACCTTGCATTCACTATATATTGTTATCCTCATTATATTGAGTTGGCTATTTCCTTGAAGGGATTATTTTAGGCCTACACTTTATATCCCGCAATTCATACTTGCTACTATTGATATATCTTGTGTTTAGTGTGAATTGCTGACTTGTGTCATACACTTACATATCTTGTGATATTGCTCAAGTAAGTTTGTGTAACTTACTTGTTCTTGTTAGTATCCCTGTTGTGCTCACCTCATTTACATTAAGTTGTTGGTGCACTTAGTTGAGCCTAGTATATTTACGATTTGTGCTGGAAAAGTATCTTTTAGTTTATTTCCGCATTAGGATAAAGACAAATCCGTAGAAGTTTTTTAAAACACCCATTCACCCCCCTCTAGGCGACATCATGGTCCTTTCACCAGATCAAGAGGTATGACACCTCCGACAAGTTCTTTAGCTACAAGATGGAGGAGAATAGCTCTGTTAGTGAGAACGTACTCAAGATATTTGGGTACTACAACTGCTTGAATCACTTGGGAGTTAATCTTCCGGATGAAGTAGCGATTGACAGAGTTCTCTTCAGTCACTGCCACAGAGCTACAAAGGCTTCATGATGAACTATAACATGCAAGGGATGGAAAATACAATCCCCAAGCTATTCGTGATGCTTAAGGCCGCGGAGGTAGAAATTAAGAAGGAGCATCAAGTGTTGATGGTCAATAAGACCACCAGTTTTAAGAAGAAAGGCAATGGAAAGAAATGGAACTTCAAAAAGAATGGTAAGCCAGATTCAGCTCCCATGACGAAGCCCAAGGCTAGACCCAAACCTGAAACTGAGTGCTTCTATTGCAAGGGGAGTGGTCACTGGAAGCGGAACTGCCCCAAGTAGTTGGCAAATAAGAAGGTCAACATCAGCAAAGGTATATTTGATATACATGTTATTGGTGTGCACCTTACTAGTGCTCATAGTAGTGCCTGGGTATTTGATACTGGCTCCGTTGCTAATATTTGTAAATCGAAACCAGAGCTGCGGAATAAACAAAGACTAGCTAAGGACGAGGTGATGATGCGCGTTGGCAATGGCTCGAAGGTTGATGTGATTGCCGTCGGCACGCTCCCTCTACGTTTACCTTTGGGATTAGTTTTTAAACCAAAATAATTGTTATTTGGTGTCTGCGTTGAGCATGAACATTATATCTGGATCTTGTTTATTGTGAGATAGTTATTCATTTAAGTCAGTGAATAATGGTTGTTCTATTTATATGGATAATATCTTTTACGGTCATGCACCCCTTGTGAATGGTTTATTCTTGTTGAATCTCATTCATAGTGATACACATATTTATAATATTGATGCCAAAAGATGCAAGGTTAATGATGATAGTACCACATACTTGTAGCACTGCCGCTTAGGTCATATTGGTGTAAAGCGCATGAAGAAACTCCATGCAGATGGACTTTTGGAATCACTTGATTATGAATCATTTGAGACATGTGAACCATGCCACATTGGCAAGATGACTAAAACCACGTTTTCCGGAACAATGAAGCGGGCAAGCGACTTATCGAAATAATACATACCGATGTATGCGGTTCGATGAGTGTTGAAGCGCGTAGTGGATATTGTTATTTTCTTACCCTCACAAATGATTTCAGTAGATATGGGTATATTTACTTAATGAAACACATGTCTGAAACATTTGAAAAGTTCAAGGAATTTTAGAGTGACGTGGAGAATCACCGTAACAAGAAAATAAAGTTTCTATGATCTGATCGTGGAGGTGAATATTTGAGTTACGAGTTTGGATCTCATTTAAGACAATGGGGGATTGTTTCACAACTCACGCCACCTGGAACACGACAGCATAATGGTGTGTCCAAACGTCGTAACTGTGCTTTATTGGATATGGTGCGGTCTATGATGTCTCTTACCGATTTGCCACTATCGTTCTGGGGTTATGCATTAGAGACAGATGCATTCATTTTAAATAGGGCACCGTCTAAATCCTTTGAGATGACATCGTATGAACTATGGTTTGGCAAGAAACCTAAGCTGTCGTCTCTTAAAGTTTGGGGATGTGATACTTATGTCAAAAGGCTTTAACTTGAAAAGCTTGAACCCAAAATGGAGAAGTGTGTCTTCGTAGGATACCCTAAATAGACAACTGGGTATGCCTTCTACCACAAATCCGAAGGCAAGGTCTTTGTTGCCAAGAATGGATCATTTCTAGAGAAGGATTTTCTCTCAAAAGAAGTGAGTGGGAGGAAAGTAGAACTTGATGAGGTAATCGTACCTTAATTGGAGAGTAGCACATCACAGAAAGTAGTTCTCGTGATGCCTACACCAACCGGAGAGGAAGCTAATAATGATGGTCATGAAACTTCAGATCAAGTTACTACCGAATTTCGTAGGTCGACTAGGACACATACCGCACCAGAGTGGTACGGTAATCCTGTCCTGGAAGTCATGTTGTTAGACAACGATGAACCTATGAATTATGAAGAAGCAATGATGAGCCCAGATTCTGACAAATGGCTAGAGGCCATGAAATCCGAGATAGGATCCATGTATGAGAACCAAGTGTGGAATTTGGTAGACTTGCCCGATGACCGGCTGGCCATCGAGAACTAACGGATCTTTAAGAAGAAGACAGACGCGGATGGTAATATCACCGTTTATAAAGCTCAACTTGTCACAATGTGTTTTCGACAAATTCTAGGAGTTGACTACGATGAGACTTTCTCACCTGTTGGGGATATAACCCCATAATATGATAACTCATCTCGCCCGTCTTCAAGTCGGTCGGAACCACGTCTTCATGGCTTCACCCAGGGGGTTGACCTTGCAGACCACTCAGCGTCGGGAGGCAACACCCGTGTCTGCTCCGACGGTGAATAACCGGTTGGGGAGACGGAGTCAATCGTCCCTTGTACGATGGTAGACTTGGGGGCTGCTCCAACGACAAGTCGACCCTACTCGATGCTGAATCGGTCCTGGTGAACGACAAGTCGCCCCTCTAGACTGTAGTTTACATGGCAGCACCGCTCCGGCCACTAACTCCACAATGGCGGGTGCTATGGGAGGTGTCGATGCATCTGTGACTGGTCCGAACGCAGTCAGCCCTGTCAAGTTACCAACTCAAGTCTTTTCAGAATTTGTCGCCTCGTTGACGGCTCTTCTTGAGTCGCTCTTAACAACAGAAAACCAGGAAGAGCAGAATGCAGAGGTAGCAAAAATCCATGAGCAGATGACCAAAGCTCAGGAGGACATCAATACTGAGAGTATTAACATGGCGCAGTTACAAACATAGATCCGTAATGAGACAGGGCCTGAGGATAGATGACACGCCATTAAGCTGTTGAAAACAACAGTCGCTCAATAGGCAAAATACTCCACTCCACCCTGCACCCAAGCCACAGCCGGAGCCGCCACGCTAAGTTGCCAGCCATTTTCCAGCAATGCCCGATGGATACGCGAGCAACAGTGTGACCAGCCCTAGCAGGGGGCTGTAGGTGCCCAGGAGATCGTCGACACGGCTTGGGCACGACGAGAAGCAGAGGCTGCCAATGCGACGGCTTATCAGTCACCCTCTTCGACCCCTTTGGCTTCACAAGGTGTTGGGTTGAGTATCGGGACCATCGGGATTCCATGCCTAGTGCCATCTCTACGTAAGGAACATATGCACAAAGATTTCAAGGCCCCCCAGAAGGTGTACAACTACACGCCCGACCTTGAGCCGGTGGCTTGGATTGAGAGTTATGAAATTGCCCTGGACATGCTGGATGTTAGCGATGCAGTCTGTGCCAAGTATTTGACTATGATGCTAGAAGGGTCGGCTTGTACCTGGCTCAAAAACTTGCCAGCTAATTCCATCAACACTTGGGCGGAGTTGAAGGCGCGCTTCATCAAACACTTCCAGGGAACCTACAAGCGTCCTATGAGGATTGTTGATCTGCAACATTGTATCCAGCGCAAAGGTGAGTCATCTCATCATTGGTCTCGCCGGGTCGCGGATATCATCCACTCCTTGGATGGCATATTGGCAGCTCAAGCCATTTTGATCCTGGAGAAAAAAGCTGCCACTTTGACCCTCTCGTTCAAAAGCTTGGTCGACTCAAGAGGACGGTTATAGACATGGGCGAGCTCATGGATCTCTTGACCCGGTATGCAGAGTCAGGCACCACCAAAGATCCTAACCCGGGCGATGATCAGACCAACAAAGGGAAGAAGAATGGTGGCGGCAAAGGTCAGCAGCAGGGTATCCGGTCAGAACAATGGTGGCAAGCGCAAAAACCCAGAGGGAGGCTCAGACCTCATTGCAAATACTAATACTGGTTACAAGGGTCATAGACGAAATAATTCTGGAAGGCCATTCAATGCAAATAATTCTCGTAATTTTGAGGAAGCCCTCAAAGGTCCATGTCCAAAGCATAGTACCCCAGATAGGCTGGCAAGTCACTCTAGGGAAAACTATCATATCATGCAGGCTTATCGCAAGCAAGTTCACTAGAATCACCAAGGTGGTGATGGTGGCAACCCTGGACAACCAGGGGCTGGCGGCTCAAATTTCTCGGGAGGCGGCTCATCGGGTAACTGATGTCTACCATGCAACCTTATTCTTGTAGACATGTGTTGCGCCTCCAAGCACAGAGTTTTGTAGGACAGTAGCAATTTTCCCTCAAGTGGATGACCTAAGGTTTGTCAATACGTGGGAGGCGTAGGATGAAGATGGTCTCTCTCAAACAACCCTGCAACCAAATAATAAAAAGTCTCTTGTGTCCCCAACACACCAGATACAATGGTAAATTGTATAGATGCACTAGTTCGGCAAAGAGATGGTGATACAAATGTAATATGGATAGTAGATATTGTGATAATAACAATAAAAACAACAAGGTAGTAGTTGATAAAACAGAGCACAAACTGTATTGCAATGCTTGAAAATGAGGCCTAGGGTCCATACTTTTGCTAGTGCAATCTCTCAACAATGCTAATCTAATTGGATCATATAACCATCCCTCAATGTGTGATGAAGAATCACTCCAAAGTTCTTATCTAGCGGAGAACAAAAGAAGAAATTGTTTGTAGGGTACGAAACCACATTAAAGTAATTCTTTCCGTTCGATCTATTAAAGAGTTCGTACTAAAATAACACCATATGATACGCATCAACCAACTCTAATGTCACCTAGATACTCCAATGTCACCACAAGTATCCATGAGTTAATTATACAATACACATCAGATAATTTCAACACAAAGAACCTCAAAGACTGCCCCAAGATTTCTAACGGAGAAACAAAGACGAGAACATGCAACAATCCCTATGCATAGATTACTCCAATGTCACCACGGGAATCCGCGAGTTGAGTGCCAAAACATATATCAAGTGAATCAATATAATACCCCATTTGTCGTGGTTTTGTCACGACAGATGTCCTAGAGAAAGGACTTAGTCGTGGAGCCATCGCGACGGGTTAGCTTGAAGGGGTTAAAGCGGACACAGGGACGCAAGAGAGTTTATACTAGTTCGGCCCCTTCGATGAAGGTAAAAGCCTACGTCTAGTTGTGATGGAATTGATGGGGTTTCGATGACTAGGGAGCAAACAAGCTTCGCCTATGTCTCGAGTTGTTGTCTGTCCTTGAACCGCCGCCGGGTCGTCCCCTTATATACACGGGTGACGCCCGTCGGTTCACAGAGTCCCAATACCGGTCCATATTCGTATCCGGGTTGGTCTCTCCTTATTCCTAACTTACAATACAAGTTTATATACAAATGTCGGTTTACAGCTACAAGTCTAAAACCGACCACGGGCCTTAGGCCCTTGTCTGTCTTCTTGGGCTTTAGCACTCTTGAACTACTGATGAAGTTGACCCGGCCCAGATAGGCTGGTTTACGCCCAGTGGTAATATCCCCAACATTAGGCCCCAGATTGATTTGAACGGGTTCATGTCAATCCTTTAGCAAAAACTTCATCTTCAACATCTTCTCATAAATTGGTAAACCGCCATGATGTCATCTTCTCTGATTGCTGTAAACCAGAGTGACATCACCTGTCATAACGAAGCTTATCCATTATGCTTCCTTGTTTAATAGATCTGTGGAAATCGAGGCAACAGCTCCGTTTCGTGGCCCTTGATTGTCGCGCCTGACACATGTCCTTTTGCCTTATAAATAGGACCGAAGGGTCATTTCTTTTCTCCCCTTCGTGCGTTTCTTCTTCGTCTTCCTCGCGTCGCCATCCTCGGAGCTCCGCCGTCAACTTCTGCACCAACCTTGGCCGCTGCATCAACCTGAACGCACCAGAGCACCACGGCAACCTTCCGCGTCTTCCTCAACTCTGGTAAACCTTCTGCTCTTCTCAACACAGATCTGTTCTAGGGTTTCGTGTTCTTGCAGTGTTCATCACATGTTCGTGTTCATATACTAGCTCCTGGATGCATTTGTGAACCCCTGCTCTGTGTAGCGATAGCTTTTAGTATCCGCCTTTAGTTTCATGCCCAAGACCATAGATCTCACATATATTTCTGCCCATTGATTCAATACTGTTCTACTTTGAGCTTTTGAATATTTTTCTTATTTTCTGAACTTGCTTCAGATCCAACGTTGTAGAGAAATCTTGTGAAATCTGTTTCTGCATACTTATCCATCCGCAATCTCAGCTGTTTTAATGCTTAGATCAGGCGGTTTAACTTTGTAGAAAAATTGCCAAACCGGTATATATCATTAGTCCCCTTGTTGACCCGCCAGTTGTTGTTGCTTCATAAAACTCCGGTTTAGATAGATCTGTCTCCGGTTTAACATTGCACATACCAATGTACCTTAATCAATGCATTTTTGAACCGGGATCATCTACCTTGTAGATTTCATCATGGCCAAGCAAGTATATGAGTGCAACTGGGTTCCTTCTCGCGTCACAGAGGCTCAACTGGACGATTTAGTCCTGATCGGCGCTTTAGGCAGCAAAGATACCATCCATTGGAGGGCTCCTGGCAAAGAATGCCCTCCCACACCTCAAGAAGGAGAGGTCGTCGTTTTCGTAGATCACTTAGCCCAGGGCTTTAAGCCGCCCGGTTCTAAATTTTACCGGGACGTTTTAGCCGATTTTCAACTCCATCCACAAGATACTGGCCCCAACTCTGTTACAAACATGTGTCACTTCCAAGTGCTCTGTGAGGCGTTCTTTCAAGAGGAGCCCACAGTGGAATTGTTCAGAGACTGTTTCCATCTAAACCGCCCTACTGAGTTTACTGACGGCTCCAATACGGAGTTGGGTGGCGTGGCGATTCAGAAAAGGAAAGAGGTCACATACCCTCACGCCAAACTGCACACCCACCCCAAAGAGTGGAATCAAACATGGTTATATTGCAAAGACACCTCCCCTGCTGGTGAAAATCCCTTGCCTGGCTTTCGTCCGGAGCGACTCAGCAATACACACCCCTTTCCACAAAGGTTGACTGCCCAAGAGAGAAGCAAATATGCTCCTCAACTGTCGAAGCTCAGAGCCTTTATGGCCAACGGTTTAACAGGGGTTGATCTCGCCCGTTGTTGGATATCATGGAGCATACCGCCCCTTAGTCAACGCTCCGGTTTGATGTGCGAGTATACTGGCAGTGTTGATGATCCACTGCGACATTCCAATATCCAGCTCACCGATGAAGAAATCACAGAGGCTGTGAATAAGATGCTGAATGAACCGGAACACATCTGTGCTAAGACCGGCCTGCTTCCCTTCTGTGCCACCAACAAACCGCCAGCTATAAGAGTTTGATTTTTCTTTTTGCTGAATCTGCTGTTGATATATCTTGTCATTGTTTTAATATCGGTATCTGTGTAACCAGGGCAATGATCCGTTTTGGAGCAAGAAACTGCCGCAGGAGAAACCAGAAAAACCAGACAAACCGGAAAGGGCAACCTGTCAAAAGACTAAAGCTGTGAAGAAGACTGCCCACAGGAAAAGAACCACTGCATCCTCTAATCCGGCCCCTGATGATGATGTGGATAATCCGGACCTTGAGGTAGGGCTTGACTCACTTGGCTTATTTTTCATGCATCTTATTGATGATGATATTTGTCAGGATGATGCCGAAGCTGGCCATGCTGATGCTGCAGAGGTAATTATTCTCTCTTCCGATTCAGAACCTTTGCCTTCACTAAAAATCCGTCAGGCAAACCGGAAAGTTAAATTTTCTCATCCTCTTGCTTATTTGGATCCCAAATTTCTTATGAAGACCCAACAGCACGAAGCTCGTCGCACAACCTGGCACAACGGCCAGGTAGTTACCTCCGCCGGTTTACCGAACAGTTCGGTTCAGAAACGCCGTTCAGAGGTCTCTAATTTGCTTGTCAGTGCTTGTCCTAAAGCGGGCTGCTTTCGTCAACCTCTTAATCCATCTGACTCCGATTACCAGGTTACTTCCCACTCATCCTCTGGCAAGTCATCGGCTAATCAGCTGCCACCGCTCAAAACGGTGCTTGGGTAAGCTATACTTATCATAATATTTGTAGCACATCGCCTTGGAACATATGATGTATTTGATTTTGTTATTCCTTTCAGGGCCAAGCCTAGGCCAAGCAAGAAGGCTCGCCTGGACAAAGCGGCCGAAGAGGATGTCGTCCTTGAACCGGGCAAAACACCAGATCTTGAAGCAGCTATTCCTGAGGATATACCCAATGATCCACCGCAGCAAGATGACGATCTTATTGCCGAAGAGAGACCTATTGATACCTCAAATCATGTCAATCAGCCCACAAGCTCCATCCAGATTGAGAAATCCAGCGGTCCAACAAAGCCTACTGACAAGCCAACAACCCCAGTGCAAACCGGCGATACCAAGGATGATGAGGTTGTCATTACTGGCACTGGCTATACAGAGCCAAGCAATCCTGTCGCTTTGTCCAAACATTCTGCCAAGGAAGAATTTGTTGCCTTTGGCAAAGGCAAGTGGAATGCTGATCTGGCGACTTACGCTGCTCTGAACGCCCAAGATATCCATTCCGGCTACCTGAACCGGCTGTATACCAATCGTGACTATGAAGCCGGTCTGGTTAACATGATGAAAGATAAATATGAGGTAACTTCCATATGCTCTTTCCTGCTTGTATGCTTCAATTCTTGCTGACTCTCCTAGCCCCCAAGGGCCGGTTTGTAATCTTCTTTCAAACCGGGACTTACTAATATAAATCTTAATGCTTTGAAATTCGCTGATGTAGCCCCCAAGGGCCGGTTCAACTTAGCGTAGTTAAACCGGGACTTTAAGTAATTGAGATTGCCGCATCAGAATACATACGAGCAAATAGCCATTAGCCCCCAAGTGCCAAGTTGAATACTTGTATTGATCTTGGGACTTTGTAAGCAATTGAAAGATGAAGATCGAATATGCATTAGCCCCCAAGTGCCAAGTGCATAACTTGTTATGTGGTTGGTACTTCAATCCTTGTACCGTTTTGCTGAATCATATAACTGTCTGCATGCAGGCTGAGCTGAAGACGAAAGAAAGCCAAGTCGCCGATCTCCAAGATAATCTGAAATCCCAACAAGCTGAAACCTCCAAAGCAAAAGAGGAATTAACCAGCGCTTTAAGCGCCATGGAACAGCTTAAGGAGAACTTCAAGAAGAAGCGGGCGGATTGGGCCACTGAAAAATCCGCTTTAATCAAACGAGCAGAAGATGTCGAGGCTGCACTAAAACCGGTGGCGGATGAACTGACCAGCATAAAGCGGCACATGCATGCCATGACCACTGCTATCTTTGGTAAGCCGGTTTGACTTCTGAACTGATTCTGCCGTCTTACAGAGCTGCCGGTTTGTTAACCCTTTATGATATTTCAGGGACACACATTGGTCACTTGGGGTCAGATGTGCGGAAGAAATTGAAAGCCGCCTATACGTTGGTCGAACAACTGTACACTGGTGCACAGCGGATCATTTGTACTGCATCCCACAACAAGCCGGCGCCCACCTTGATTCAGGACACTCTGATGAAGGTGTCGGTGCTTCCTGCCCGGGTTGAAGAGCTGAAGAAATCTGCTGCTCGAACCGGTGCGATTAATGCCTTAATCCGGGCAAAAGCTTGGGTGCCGGATTTTGATCCTATTGAAGCGGCTCAGGGCTATCCCAGCTTGAAGGAAGACGGGTCAGAGTTTGGTGAAGCGGATCTGCGAGCAATAAACTAGGAGGTGCGTCCGCTAGCTTGTCAATTGGCTGAAGAAGCAGACTTGTCTCATTATCAAGCCCAATATGACAAGCAAAACAAGTGAATAGCTGCACCAATTCATGAAGCGGAAAATCTTATCCCTCCAATCCGTAAGCATACTTATGCTCCCGATATTGACCCGTCGTTGCTGATCCATGATGAAGCTGTTTTTCAAGCATTAATGGGAATTGACTGGACAATTGTTGATTTCCAGCCGCTGGGTAGAGAAACTGAAGCTGAAGCGGCGCAGGATGACCCACAACCATCAGGCCAGGCTGGTGACCAAGCTTGAACCGGAAGCCGGTTTAAAACTGCTTCTCCTTTGCGAAAAATAATGATCTTATTGTGGGCACCGTGTTGCCTTGCAATAGGCTAGCTGATACTTTTGATGTTGATATGCCTTCGTGCATAATCGCTGCCACTTGCTCTTCCTTTGGGTGATGAACTTTCCAAAGTAATTTCTGCAATAAAAAATCTTCAAGTGCCACCGCGGTTGTACCGTCAGGCGGAATATGATGTCTGCATACATGAAATCAAAACATCCAAAATTTATTAAGTATATGACCAACTTTTTGAGATACATAATACCTGCCACCGTTGAGCATGAAGTTGGCTTGGCCAATCTTGAAGCGGAGTTTTATAAACCCACACTGTTGGAGGAGATAGCAGCTCCCATATATATATGACGCCGGTTTACCATGTAAACCGTGCCGGGTTATAATAAACACCGTGTTACTCCATAAGAGGATGTTAACAAAAAAGATCAAACCGGGCAAATAGTCTCCGGATTGAAATGAACCGTGTTCCGTCAATTGACAGTGTGAACCGGTTGAAAACTTTGTTGGTTTAAAATACGCAATAAAAAGAAAGAAATACCTTTCAAAGAAAAGTGTGAAGCAAAGGCAATGACAAAACCGTTTGCAAAAAAAGGTTTATTTGAGCTGATCAGATGGCGTTACCATGGCCGAACACGACCAAGCTCCCGATAGGTGTAACTATGGTTCTAGTCAGCCAGGTCCCCAAATGAAACCGTGGCATTTATGCCGATCAAGTGGCATGGCAATGGTTCGGGTTCGACCAAGCCCCCAAGTGATTCTGTGGCCTTAGGCCGATCAAGAGGCATGACTGGTTCAGACGTGACCAAGTCCCCAAGTGATCTGGTGGCTCTCGCCTATCAAGAGGTATTGTATTGGTTCGGACACGACCAAACCCCCAAGTGATATAACATGATGCTTTTAAAAAGCTAACTCAAGGGGTAAACCGGAGGCCGCTTTAGAACAACTCCGTGTAACCACACATGATGTAAAAGAACAGATACCCCGCTTTAGCTGAGGTTCCGGTTTATTATATTTAATCATAATATATACATCGTCGTAATATGTACATAAGTAGAGCCAATGGCTCAGGTATAGTAAGGCCGAAGATGAGCTATGTTCCACGGCCTGTTGGTCTCCTCCTCTGATGTATGTGAGTCCTTATGCTCTCGAATATCGATCAGATAGTATGACCCGTTGTGCAGATTCTTGCTGACCACGAAAGGCCCCTCCCAAGGTGGGGATAGCTTATGCATATCAGTCTGATCTTGGATGAGCCGAAGCACCAAATCTCCTTCCTGAAAGGTTCTGGTTCTGACTCGGCGACTGTGACAACGACGAAGATCCTGTTGGTAAATCGCCGAGCGGGCAGCTACTATGTCACGTTCTTCATCCAACACGTCCAAAGCGTCTTGCCGTGCTGTCTCATTGTCCGCTTCAACATAAGCCGCCACACGGGGTGAATCATGACGGATATCACTGGGGAGAACCGCCTCCGCTCCGTAAACCATGAAGAACGGTGTGTATCTTGTTGATCTGTTGGGTGTAGTATTGATGCTCCATAACACAGATGGTAACTCTTCTACCCAACAACCCGGTGTTCTCTGCAAAGGAACCATAAGCCGGGGCTTGATGCCTCTCAAGATCTCTTGATTAGCCCTTTCTGCTTGACCATTGGACTATGGATGTGCCACCGATGAAACATCGAGCCGGATGTGCTCCCGTTCGCAGAACTCCTTCATGGCACCTTTGGACAAATTGGTACCATTATCTGTGATGATACTGTGTGGAAAGCCAAACCGGAAAATCACCTTTTTGATGAACTGAACCGTCGTGGCCGCATCACACTTGCTAACAGGTTCTGCCTCCACCCACTTTGTAAACTTGTCAACCGCCACCAGGAGGTGGGTCTTCTTATCTTTGGACCTTTTGAAAGGCCCAACCATATCCAGCCCCCAAGTCACAAACGGCCAAGTAATTGGAATCATTCTCAATTCTTGAGCCGGTACATGAGCACGTCTTGAAAACTTTTGGCAACCATCACATCGTCTGACCAGATCCCCCGCATCAGCATGAGCAGTTAACCAATAGAAGCCATGGCGAAACGCTTTAGCCACCAGAGATTTTGAACCGGCGTGGTGACCACAATCTCCTTCGTGGATCTCACGCAAAATTTCACGGCCTTCTTCAGGAAACACACAGCGTTGAAACGCCCCTGACACACTGCAATGATGCAACTCACCGTTGATAATAGTCATGGACTTGGATCGCCGGATTATCTGTCGGGCCAAAGTCTCATCCTCTGGTAACTCGCCCCGGTTCTTGTACGCCAGGTAAGGAAGCGTCCAATCCGGAACAACATGAAGAGCTGCCACCAATTGAGCCTCCGGATCAGGAATAGCCAAATCCGCTTCACCAGGGATCTTGACCGACGGGTTGTGCAGCACATCCAGAAAAACATTGGGCGGGACCGGATTGCGCTGAGAGCCCAGCCGGCTTAAAGCGTCCGCCGCTTCATTTTTCTACCGGTCCACGTGGTCCACCTGATAGCCTTTAAAATGACCTGCAACAATATCCACCTCACGATGATATGCTGCCATGAGTGGGTCCTTGGAGTCCCAAGTGCCAGACACTTGCTGAGCCACGAGGTCCGAGTCACCGAAACACTTAACTCGACTTAGATTCATCTCCTTAGCCATCCGGAGACCATGGAGCAAGGCTTCATACTCAGCTGCATTGTTAGTACAAGGGAACATTAAGCGAAGAACATAACAAGACTTATCACCTCGTGGGGAAGTTAATACGACTCCAGCTCCCGAGCCTTCCAATTGCCTGGATCCGTCAAAATGGATGGTCCAATATGTGTGATCCGGCTTTCCTTCAGGTGCTTGCATTTCCGTCCAATCATTGATGAAATCAACAAGTGCTTAAGACTTAACCACCGTCCGAGGCACATACTTCAAACCGTGCGGCCCAAGCTCTATAGCCCACTTGGCAATCCAACCAGTTGCTTCCCGATTCTGGATGATATCCCCCAAAGGAGCATAACTGACCACCGTAATTGGGTGCCCTTGGAAGTATTGTTTAAGCTTTCGGCTTGCCATAAAAACTCCATACACCAGCTTCTGCCAATGCGGATACCTTTGCTTGGACTCAATGAGTACCTCGCTGATATAATAGACTGGACGTTGAACCGGATGCTCCTTACCTGCCTCCTTTCGCTCCACCACAATAGCCACGCTGACCGCCCGAGCATTAGCATCAACATATAGCAGTAACGGCTCCTTGTCAATGGGAGCGGCGAGCACAGGCGGGTTGGCCAATTGCCGCTTTAAGTCCTCAAATGCTTCATCAGCAGCAGAACTCCAGGCAAACTGATCCGTCTTCTTCAACATCTGATACAAAGGGATTGCTTTCTCGCCAAGGCGACTGATAAACCGGCTTAACGCGACAATCCGGCCTGCCAGGCGTTGAACATCATTGATACACTTCGGTTTAGCCAGGGAGGTGATGGCTGTGATCTTCTCCGGATTAGCCTCAATTCCCCTATTGGACACCAGAAAACCCAATAACTTGCCCGCCGGTACACCAAAGACGCACTTGTCCGGATTAAGCATCATCTTGTATGTCCTCAAGTTATCAAAGGTTTCCTTCAAATCATCAATCAGAGTCTCCTTCTCCCTGGATTTAACCACGATATCATCCACGTAAGCATGTACATTACGGCCAATCTGTTTGTGAAGACAATTTTGCACACACTGTTGATAAGTTGCCTGGGCACTCTTGAGCCCAAAGGGCATAGACACATCGCAGAAGGCTCCAAAGGGAGTTATGAATGCCGTCTTCTCCTGGTCCTTAACTGCCATTTTGATCTGATGATAGCCAGAATATGCATCCAAAAAACTTAAACGCTCACAACCCGCCGTAGCATCAATAATTTGATCAATAGGGGGGAGGGCAAAAGGATCTGCTGGACAAGCCTTATTAAGATCTGTGTAATCCACACACATGCGCCAGGTGCCGTTTTTCTTAAGGACCAGCACCGGATCGGCAAGCCACTCAGGGTGAAAAACTTCAACAATAAAGCCAGCTGCTAAGAGCCTGGCTACCTCTTCTCCAATCGCCTTGCGTCTTTCTTCATTAAACCGGCGGAGGAACTGCTTCACCGGTTTGTATTTAGGATCCACATTAAGGGTGTGCTCAGCGAGTTGCCTCGGTACACCTGGCATGTCAGAGGGCTTCCATGCAAAAATGTCCCGATTCTCACGGATGAACTCGATGAGCGCGCTTTCCTATTTCGGATCCAAGTTAGCACTGATGCTGAACTGCTTGGACGAATCGCCAGGTACGAAGTCAACAAGCTTAGTTTCTGCTGCCGATTTGAACTTCAGGGCCGGATCATGCTCCGTAGTTGGCTTCTTTAATGGAGTCATGTCCGCCGGATCAACATTGTCCTTATAATACTTCAGCTCCTCGGTGGCACAAACTGACTCTGCATAGGCCGCATCTCCTTCCTCGCACTCCAAAGCGACTTTGCGGCTTCCGTGAACCGTTATTGTCCCCTTGCGACCCGGCATCTTGAGCTGCAAATACACATAACAGGGCCGTGCCATAAACTTGGTGTAGGCAGGTCGCCCAAACAGGGCGTGATATGGACTTTGGATTTTCACCACTTCAAACGTCAATGTCTCTCCGACCTGGAATCATGATCATCCCCAAAGGCCACTTCCAGAGCTATCTTACCAACAGGATATGCTGATTTGCCAAGTACTACACCGTGGAACACCGTATTAGACGGTTTGAGATTTTTATCTGTTAGTCCCATACGACGGAAGGTCTCATAATACAAGATATTAATGCTGCTCCCCACATCCATGAGCACTTTGGTGAACTTGTAACCTCCCACCTGAGGCGCCACCACCAGAGCCAACTGACTCGGATTATCAACCTGCGGAGGGTGATCCTCTCTGCTCCATATGATTGGCTGTTCAGACCAGCGTAGATAACGGGGCACGGCTGGTTCAACAGAGTTGACCGCCCGCCTCTGAACCTTCCGGTCTCACTTGTCCAAGCTAGTGGTGAAGACATGGTACTGCCCACTATTCAACTGCTTTGGGTTGCTCTGGTAACCTGACTGTTGCTGCTGTTGGTTGTAGCCACTCTGGTTGTTCTGACTATTTTGATTATTATGTCCGCCCGGATTACCGTTAAATCTTGAACCGGAATTTCCTCCACCGTAACCCGGCCTGGACCTTGAGCCACCGCCGGAGCCGTGATCATACCGGAAAGCATTAGAATTCTTGAACTCCTGCATAATGAAGCAATCCTTCCAAAGGTGGTTTGCTGGCGCCTCCTTCGTCCCATGTCTTGGACAGGGCTGGCTCAGTAGATAGTTTAGGCGGTCCGGGTTAGGGTTGGGTGCCCCCATTGCGATTTTTCGGTTTACCCTTGCGTCGCTGGCCATTGTCCTGCGTGTTGGTATTAGCCACAAAGTCCATGTTACCATCCGATTTACGCTTGCCTCCACCACCATTGCCTGCCCAGTGATGCTGCTGACCTTTGGAGTTGATGTTCCTCTTTCCCTTCCCTGCCTTGTCATCATCAGATTCGGGATCCTTGGTACTATCCGAATCAGCATACTTTACCAAAGCAGCCATGAGGGTCCCCATGTCAGTGCAATGACGCTTCATCCGTCCCAACTTCAGCTTTAGGGGCCCAAACCGGCAGTTGCCTTCTAGGGTTAATACAGCGGTGTCAGCGTTGATGCGATCTGATGAATGCAACACTTGTGAAACCCGACGCACCCAATGAGTCGTTGATTCTCCTTCCTCCTGGATGCAGGCCGCTAAGTCCACTATCGACATAGGTTGTTTACATGTATCCTTGAAATTGCTGATAAACCGGGCTCGTAATTGGGCCCATGAACTGATAGAATTAGCCGGCAAGCTTTTTAACCAAGTACGGGCCGTTCCTTCAAGCATCATGGTGAAGTATTTCGCACACGTCGCGTCATCCACATCAAGCATCTCCATGGCCATCTCATAGCTCTCCACCCATGTCTCTGGAGGTTGATCCGCCGTGTAATTTGGTACTTTGCGCGGGCCTTTGAAATCCTTGGGCAGGCGCACATTGCGTAAAGCGGGGATAAGGCAAGGCACCCCCAAAGAACTAGAAGTAACACCAGGTTCGATCGAGATAGTTGGACGAACCGGCGTGAGCTGCCGAGCCTGATGCTGTGCGGCTAACTCAGCCTCCCTGCGCGCTCGGGCCGGGTCCATCACTTCCTGAGCGTTATCAGCACCACCTGCCGGGTTGTTGCCACGGGGTGCTCCACATCGTTCATTACTCGACACTGCCGGTTCATCCATATGTCTGCTATAGCTCCGGCTTGGATGGGGGGTTGAGTGGATCCGGTCGCGGCTGTACGAGTATGCTTCCTGTTGGACCAAAGCTGTCCTCAGAAGCTCCTTGACTCGTCGCGTCTCTACTGCCTACAGCGAGTCACCTTCAATTGGAATGGCCTCCAGCCGTGCAGCAGCGGCGACGAGATTGTCCATTGGGTTGGAGTAGTGACCCGGAGGTGTTAAAACAGCCTGAGGTATAACGGTGTTTTGACGAGGCGGGTCCATCCGACGAGGCTGAACTGGTGCTCCGGTCCCAGGAGCTTCCGCCCAGTTTCCCTCCAGCGGATTACTGGTTCCTGCTCTTGGGGTGTTGAAAAGGTCTCTGGCCTCGAAAACCGGAGGCAAACGGGATCGGTACTTCCTCCTCATGACTTCCTGCGACGCGCTCTGGTCCAACATGAGCCTGTACGCTTGTGCGTCTAGAGCGGCCCGCTCTATGGCCATCCTGGTGTCCTCGGCTGCCAGATCCGCCTTGGCCTGGGTGATCTGTTCCTTTATCTTTGCAATCTCCGCGTTGTGGACGTCCTGATCCGCCGGATTAGCTTCCTCCATAAGCACAGCCAATGCATCAAATAGCTCTGATAGAACTTGAGCCGGCGGGCGCACAGGGCCTCCTGCCCCGGCAGCCGTCGCCGCTGCTGAACCGGAGGTTGTTGCCGCAGCGGTCGAAGAATGAAGCACTGCTTGTGTGTCGGCCATGAATATTCCAACTCGGTTGGGCAGATCAGAGGGGTCCGGAATACTGTCGCCATCGGAACAGCCCCCAATCTGGCCATCTTGTAGCTGATAAAGAGATTCGGTTTCTCCGGTCGATGACCCGTTATCGGAACAAACGACGGTCTCGCCGCGAGATTCCGATCCATCCTCATAACTTCCTCCATGGATGACTCCTACGAAGGCACGCTTCATGGCCGGTTTAACCCGGGCGGATCGCGCACGCTGAGCCGTCTCAATGAGGTCGGTGCAGATGTTCGGCTCAGGGCCCGGTTCACCGATCTTGCCAATGAAACGTGAATGCCACCAAAGGGGACCTGGTACCTGTACTCAACTGAGCCGGCCTCGGGGGCCCAGCCTGCGTCGTCGATGTAGAGCTTGCCGCGACGACTCTTAGTCATCCGGCCTACAGCGTAGCCCTCGAGTCCTTCAAAGCGGCCCTCCAAGAACCTGAAACCATCGTGCGATAGCCCCACGGTGGGCGCCAACTGTCGTGGTTTTGTCACGACAGATGTCCTAGAGAAAGGACTTAGTCGTGGAGCCATTGCGACGGGTTAGCTTGAAGGGGTTAAAGCGGACACAGGGACGCACGAGAGTTTATACTAGTTCGGGCCCTTCGATGAAGGTAAAATCCTATGTCTAGTTGTGATGGAATTGATGGGGTTTCGATGACTAGGGAGCAAACAAGCTTCACCTATGTCTCGAGTTGTTGTCTGTCCTTGAACCGCCGCCGGGTCGTCCCCTTATATACACGGGTGACGCCCGTCGGTTCATAGAGTCCCAATACCGGTCCATATTCGTATCCGGGTTGGTCTCTCCTTATTCCTAACTTACAATACAAGTTTATATACAAATTTCGTTTTACAGCTACAAGTCTAAAACCGACCACGGGCCTTAGGCCCTTGTCTGTCTTCTTGGGCTTTAGCACTCTTGAACTACTGATGAAGTTGACCCGGCCCAGATAGGCCGGTTTACGGCCAGCGGTAATATCCCCAACACCATTGTCACCACGAGTATTCATATGCAAGACATATATCAAGTGATCTCAAATCCATGAAAGTATTCAATCCGATAAAACAAAATCCCAAAGGTAAAACTCAATTCATCACAACAAGATAGAGAGGGGAAAACACCATATAATCCGACTTTATTAACAAAGCCCGCAATAAATCAAGACCGTGCCAAATCAAGAACACGAGAGAGAGAGAGATCAAACACATAGCTACTCGTACAAATCCTCAGCCCCGAGGGTGGACTACTCCCTCCTCATCATGGTGGCCGCCGGGATGATGAAGATGGCCACCAGTGATGATTTCCCCCTCCGGCACGGTGCCGGAATGTAACGCCCGGATAATAAAGCTACAGTAACCCTCTGCTAAAGATGCCACGTCACCATGATAACTGTTGTTAATCTAGCGATGATTCAAATCCCGTTCAAATTTCAAATTTAAAATCAAGTCAAACAGTTAAGGTTTTCAAATATCAAAACTAAAATGTTCTAAATATGAAAAAATAAATCACAATTAATATTGGTGGAGAAACCACACTTTTATAAAGTATTTAAATGTCCTAACATAATTCAAACAGTGGCTAAAGCAATTATATAAATGCATTTTAAATAATAAACAAATACTAACTATTTTATTAAAGTGCCAAATTGTTATGGCAGTGGAGAAATTAATAATACTAATTTAGGGATTAGTTTTATTAATTTTTAATCTAAAAGTAAAAATAAAAGAAAAATAGAAAGTTTTTAAAAAATAAAACAATAACAACAACCACACTGTGCACTTGGCCCAGTTTTTCCTACAGTGCGGCCTGGCCCACCCAGGCCGGCCTTTCATTCCCCTCCCGCACCTCTGGACGCGCGAGACGCCATGGCCGTCCAGAGCCGATGAATCGCACGATGCCTTCCACCGCGACGACCCCTGTAGCCCTAGCGCGGATAAGATCAACGCCACACACGCGCTGGACGATCCCCAAGATCTTTTCCCCTATCTCCCTCGTGCTGCTCCATCCTTGTCCGCCATGGCCACCACTGTCGCCGTAGTTCGCATAGCCACCGAGCTCACCTCGTCTCGTCGGCGTGTCCAAAAGCTCCGCCAGGCTCGCCTTAGTCGTCCTCGGGGCTAGATCGAAGCCAGGAGGCCACCTCGACAACGGACGGATCGATCCCCTCCGCCACGGCCACCGCACGCCACCAAAGCTCGCCGTCATCCTTGACCTCTTCCAGCTGCCTCGAGTAGCTCCTCGACACCGACGTGAGCAGCAGCTTCATCCCCCTCCTGTTTCCCCCTTCGAGTACTTGCACTAGCTGCCCCGCGCCGTAGTCGTAGCTCCGTCGTAGCTCCACGCCCGTCTGGCCCGTCCTCCAGCGCCGTCCCGCTCGATGTTGCAATACAAGTGCTGCTCCCGGCCTCTCCGGGCCACGCCCTGGCCGTGCGCCACACCCAGCAGCGCCCGCGCGTGGCTGCGCCCTTCCGCGCTCGCGTCCGCTGCCGCTGCTCTGTTCCCCGCCTGCTGCGTTTTGCTGCTCGCAGTCGCTGCCGCCTGCTGTAGACTGCTGTTGTGCTGCCGCTCCTGCTCCGTGCCCGCCTGCAGCGCCACCGCTGCCATCTCACGCGCTCGCTGGCGCCACATCCGGGGCTCCGCCTGAATGCAGCCACTCGCGCCCGCAACCGCCTACCTCTGCCCGGCCGCCCACTCGCGCCCCACTCCCCCCTCCCGGCGCTGCTGCTCCTCTCCTACGCCGCAGCTGCCCTGCGCCCAAGACCACGTCGTCGCGCCGTGGCCGTCGGCCCGCCACTCGCACGCGCCGGCCACCGCGCACCTGCGTCGTTCCACCGCCCGCTGCTCCCTCGGCCACCGCCGCCGCGCAGACCGCCCCCGTCCAACTCCCCGCGCCACTCGCCTACGCCGGCCGGCGGCCTCGCCGGAAGCCGCGCCCGACCGCCGAAGCGCTCCGGCGCCCGCGCGTGTGCCACCGGGGCGGAGCCCCGATTAGCTCCGCTCCCGCAGCCCCGATAACCCGCCCGATTGAGGCCCCCTGGGTCACTGACGTTGGGGCCCCACACCCCATTTTTCTTAAAAAAGATAAAATAAAAATAAATAATTATTTGTATAATTAATTGGGGATTTAATAAATTAACTTAATTAACCTTGTTATTTAATCCTAATTATCTGTTTAGCTAAAATGTGACAATGACAGGTGGGTCCCACATGCACTATTCACACCATTGACCAGTCAACAATTGACTTGGTCAACTGGGTCCCCTGGCCCACATGTCAGCCTCTGTATGCATTCTGTGTACACAGGGCTGGGTATCCATAGCATTTTATCTATTAATTTTGAATTAATAATAATTTTAGAAAATGAATACAACTTTGAAAAATCATATAAAATAAACCGTAGCTCGGATGAAAAAACTTTGTACATGAAAGTTGCTCAGAACGATGAGACGAATCCGAAAACGCAGCCCGTTCGTCCGCCGCACATCCCTAACATAGCGAACACGCAATTTTTCCCCTCCAATTCATATGTCCGAAAACGCGAAACACCAGGGATATTTTCCTGGATGTTTCCCTCCTTCGCCGGTATCCCCTCCTACTATGTTAGGTCACCTCTAGTACCGCGTATTGCCATTTTACGCTTTGTGATGCTTTGGTTGTTGTGCTATTTATTGTGTTCCCCCTCCCTTACTTCTTTCCGGTAGACCCTGAGACTGCCGACGACCCCCAGTTCGACTACGGTGTTGACAATCCCTCCTCTTGCCAGAGCAACCAGGCAAGCCCCCCTCCTTGATCACCAGATACCGCCTACTATCTTTCTACTGCTTGCATTAGAGTAGTGTAGCATGTTACTGCTTTCCGTTAATCCTATTCTGATGCATAGCATGTCATTGTTGCTACAGTTGTTGATACCTTACCTGCAATCCTAAATGCTTAGTATAGGATGCTAGTTTATCATCAGTGGCCCTACATTCTTGTCTATCTGCCATGCTATACTACCGGGCCGTGATCACTCGGGAGGTGATCACGGGTATATACATACATATATACATATTATACAGGTGGTGACTAAAGTCGGGTCGGCTCGTTGAGTACCCGCGAGTGATTCCGATGTTGGGGCTGAAGGGGCAGGTGGTTCCACCCAGGTAGTGGTGGGCCTAAGTTCCCGACAGCCCCCGACTGTTACTTGAGGCAGAGCGATGGGGCAGGCGGAGACCACCTAGGTGAGAGGTGGGCCTGACCTTGGTCGGTGTTCGCGGTTACTTCAAAATAACACGCTTAACGAGATCTTGGTATTTGATCTGAGTCTGGCTACTGGCCTATACGCACTGACCAACTATGCGGGAACAATTATGGGCACTCGACATCGTGGTATCAGCCGAAGCCTTCGTGATGTCAGCGACTGAGCGGCGTGCGCCGGGTTGGACCGCGTAACGCAACTTCCTTTGTAATGGAGGTTGCTAGGTCTACTCTCCGGCCGCCCTCGCAATGTGCAGGTGTGCAATGGGCGATGGGCCCAGACCCCTACGCCATAGGATTTAGACCGGCGTGCTGACCTCTCTGTTGTGCCTAGGTAGGGTTGCGACGTGTTGATCTTCCGAGGCCGGGCATGACCCAGGAAAGTGTGTCCGGACAAAGGGGATCGAGCGTGTTGAGAAATGTGGTGCACCCCTGCAGGGAAGTTAATATATTCGAATAGCCGTGATCTTCGGTAATAGGACGACTTGGAGTTATACCTTGACCTTATGACAACTAGAACCGGATACTTAATAAAACACAATCTTCCAAGGGCCAGATACAACCGGTGATCGCTCTCTCACAGGGCGACGAGGGGAGGATCATCGGTTAGGATATTTCTATGCAATGTTACTTGGTGAACTTACCATCTACTCTCTTCTTCTGCTGCAAGATGGAGGTTACGAGAAGCGTAGTCTTCGATAGGACTAGCTATCCCCCTCTTATTCCGGCTTTCTGCATTTCAGTCCACATATGTTACCCCTTTTCCATTTGATACCAACGCATACATATGTAGTGTAGCTCCTTGCTTGCGAGTACTTTGGATGAGTACTCACGGTTGCTTTGCTCCCCCCCCTTTTCCCCTTTCTATACCCGATTGCTGCGACCAGACGATGGATCCCAGGAGCCAAACGCCACCGTCGACGACGACCCCTACTACACTAGAGGTGCCTACTACTACGTGTAGGCCGCAGACGACGACCAACAGTAGTTTAGGAGGATCCCAGGCAGGAGGCATGCGCCTCTTTCGATCTGTATCCCAGTCTGTGCTAGCCTTCTTAAGGCAAACTTGTTTAACTTATGTCTGTACTCAGATATCGTTGCTTCCGCTGACTCGTCTATGATCGGGCTCTTGTATTCGAGCCGTCGAGGACCCTGGCTTGTAATATGATGCTTGTATGACTTATTTTATTTGTAGAGTTGTGTTGTGATATCTTCCCGTGAGTCCCTGATCTTGATCGTACACGTTTGCGTGTATGATTAGTGTACGGTCAAATCGAGGGGGGTCACAAGTTGGTATCAGAGCCGACTGCCTGTAGGAATCCCCCTTCCACACTCCTTGGCCGAAGTTGAGTCTAGACATTATACAACTTTTACTAACATGGTCGTGTGCCGTACGGGCCCACGTCGCCATTGGGTGGTATTAGCATCTTTTATTCCTCGTCTATACTCTGGGACTCTGATCTCTCTTCTATTCAGTTTAAATGAATTTTGCTAAATCTAACATTAGGATCTCGTGATCACTTCACCCGGAGAGCACCTCATTACCGATGATCGTTTGCTGCACCAGAAGATTTCGAGGTTACTCTACGATGTTCTCCCAAGACACTTGTACCCACCGCCTTTGCAAACTCCCAACCACTGTTATATCCTTATTGATAAATGCATACACATGCCATTCTTACATTCAATCCCATTGATCTTGTTATTACAAGATGCCCCGAACTGCTCTCCGTTGTTCTGAGAATCCTTTGAGCTTACTGCCTTGCAGTTCCTTGTCACCTGAATACCCCTATGGATAATTTTGTGCACCTATCGAGTATCCACTCATCCTCATTTGATTCATGTATTTCACAAAAGTCTTCGTAATACCATTCGTTCTTCTGAAAATCCTCAACAGCCTATTGTTCTTGAATTTCGTGCTTGCTTGCATTATGATTAATACCATAAGTCTAGTAATCTTATTGTCATCCCTTGTCATTATCATTTTGAGTCCGTTGATACAATATGTTGCGAATGCTCGCAATCCCCAATCAGATCCTAGAATTCATCCTTCCGGCTCAGACGTCATTTTAACATGTGCTGGATCTCGACCAATCAAATCGCCATCAATTGTACCCCTAAGGCTATTCTACCTATCCATCCCTAATCAGAACATTGCTTTTGACCCCTTGTCTTGGAATTCATAATTTCTTTGCAATTGAGCTTTGAGTTAGTCAGTTGTTTCTATAATTTGATCTCCTTGCATTCTTTCTTCCTCTGGTTGAGTACTGATGCTCACATCAGATTCCTTGTGGACCACCAGACCCTTTGTCGGATTTTATCCGACAACGTCCTTCATATTCAATAAGCGTGTGAGCCTTTCCACGGATACATAATGCCTTTGGTAAATTGTATCCTGTGCTTTCTCAAGCATGCTCTACTATCGAGCTTGTGTTACTTATTCTTGAAATTTATGGTATATGCTCCTAAGATGCCCCTATGGGTTGAACCTATGCCTTCCCCAAACCGTATGAACCCAAAAGTTTTCGTGAGTCATACTCTTCTGTTGTTTCGCCAGATAAAATTTCTACACTACAGTTTCATCAAAGTCGAGAAATAAAATGAAAGGTTATGCATTGTAGAAGTGGGAGTCGACCCTGAACCTTTGTGTTCATGCCCACGGACACGGTGTGGAACTTATCATGAAAGCTTCTTGCAGGAATATTTAATCATTTGAATAATTCTTACGGGATCAAAAATTGGATCCCTTGCAGTTATGGTTCCGACCATAATTCCTCCTTGATTCCATTTACTGGGTAAATGCTACCTCTTGAGCACTGCGTTGGATTTCCCCGAAGAGGAAGGGATGATGCAACAAAGTAGCGTAAGTATTTCCCTCGGTTTTTGAGAACCAAGGTATCAATCCAGTAGGAGGCTACGCTCGAGTCCCTCGTACCTACACAAAAATAATAGCTCAACGCAACCAACGCGCTTAGGGGTTGTCAATCCCTTCACGGTCACTTACGAAAGTGAGATCTGATAGAGATGATAAATAATATTTTTTTGGTATTTTTGGTATAGAGATGCAAAGTAAATAAAGTAAAAGCAAAGTAATAGCAAAGCAATAATAAAGTGATGGAGATTGATATGATGAGAAAGAGACCCGGGGGCCATAGGTTTCACTAGTGGCTTCTCTCAAGAGCATAAGTATTCTACGGTGGGTGAACAAATTACTGTTGAGCAATTGACAGAATTGAGCATAGTTATGAGAATATCTAGGTATGATCATGTATATAGGCATCACGTCCGAGACAAGTAGACCGAAACGATTCTGCATCTACTACTATTACTCCACTCATCGCCCGCTATCCAGCATGCATCTAGAGTATTAAGTTAAAACAGAGTAACGCCTTAAGCAAGATGACATGAAATAGAGGGATAGTTTCATGCAATATGATAAAAAAAAACCATCTTGTTATCCTCGATGGCAACGATACAATACGTGCCTTGCTGCCCCTTCTGTCACTGGGAAAGGACACCGCAAGATCGAACCCAAAGCTAAGCACTTCTCCCATGGCAAGAACAACCAATCTAGTAGGCCAAACCAAACTGATAATTCGAAGAGACTTGCAAAGATAACCAATCATACATAAAAGAATTCAAAGAAGATTCAAATATTATTCATAGATAGACTTGATCATAAACCCACAATTCATCGGTCTCAACAAACACACCGCAAAAAGAAGATTACATCAAATAGATCTCCACGAGAGAGGGGGAGAACATTGTATTGAGATCCAAAAAGAGAGAAGAAGCCATCTAGCTACTAGCTATGGACCCATAGGTCTGAAGTAAACTACTCACACTTCATCGGAGGGGCTTGGATGATGATGTAGAAGCCCTCCGTGATCGATGCCTCCTCCGGCGGAGCTCCGGAACAGACCCCAAGATGGGATCTCGTGGATACAGAAAGTTGTGGCGGTGGAATTAGGTTTTTGGCTCCGTCCCCGATCGTTTGGGGGTACGTGGATATATATAGGAGGAAGAAGTACGTCGGTGGAGCTTCGAGGGGCCCACGAGGCAGGGGGCGCGCCCTGGGGGGGCGCCCCCTACCCTCGTGACCACCTCATGGATTTCTTGACGGAGGGTCCAAGTCTCCTAGATCTTATCTGATGAGAAAATCATGTTTCCGAAGGTTTCATTCCGTTTGGACTCAGTTTGATATTCCTTTTCTTCGAAACCCTAAAACAGGCAAAAAACAGCAATTCTGGGTTGGGCCTCCGGTTAATAGGTTAGTCCCAAAAATAATATAAAAGTGGAAAATAAATCCCAATAATGTCTAAAACAGTAGATAATATAGCATGGAGCAATCAAAAATTATAGATACGTTGGAGACGTATCAAGCATCCCCAAGCTTAATTCCCGCTCGTCCTCGAGTAGGTAAATGATAATAACAGAATTTTTGATGCGGAGTGCTACTCGGCATAATTTCAATGTAAATCTTCTTAATTGTGGTATGAATATTCAGATTCGAAAGATTCAAGACAAAACTTCATATTGATATAAAAATAATAATACTTCAAGCATACTAACAAAGCAATTATGTCTTCTCAAAATATCATGGCCAAAGAAAGCTATCCCTACAAAATCATATAGTCTGGCTATGCTCTATCTTCATCACACAAAGTATTTAAATCATGCACAACCCCGATGACAAGCCAAACAATTGTTTCATACTTTTGACATTTTCAAAACTTTTTCGATCTTCACGCAATACATGAGCGTGAGCCATGGATATAGCACTATAGGTGGACTAGAATGGTGGTTGTGGAGAAGACAAAAAGGGAGAAGATAGTCTCACATAAACTAGGCGTATCAACGGGCTATGGAGATTCCCATCAATAGATATCAATGTGGGTGAGTAGGGATTGCCATGCAACGGATGCACTAGAGCTATAAGTATATGAAAGGTCAAAAGAAACTAAGTGGGTGTGCATCCAACTCGCTTGCTCATGAAGACCTAGGGCATTTTGAGGAAATCCATCATTGGAATATACAAGCCAAGTTCTATAATGAAAAATTCCCACTAGTATATAAAAGTGACATAATGAGAGACTCTCTATCATGAAGATCATGGTGCTACTTTGAAGCACAAGTGTGGTAAAAGGATAGTAACATTATCCCTTCTCTCTTTTTCTCTCATATTTTTTTATTTGGGCCTTTCTCTTTTTTATGGCCTCTTTTATTTTATTTTATTTTTTTTCGTCCAAAGTCTCATCCCGACTTGTGGGGGAATCATAGTCTCCATCATCCTTTCCTCACTGGGACAATGCTCTAATAATGATGATCATCACACTTTTATTTACTTACAACTCATGAATTACAACTCGATTCTTAGAACAAAATATGACTCTATATGAATGCCTCCGGCGGTGTACCGGGATGTGCAATGAATCAAGAGTGACATGTATGAAAGAATTATGAATGGTGGCTTTGCCACAAATACGATGTCAACTACATGATCATGCATAGCAATATGACAATGATGGAGCGTGTCATAATGAACGGAACAGTGGAAAGTTGCATGGAAATATATCTCGGAATGGCTATGGAAATGCCATGATAGGTAGGTATGGTGGCTGTTTTGAGGAAGGTATTTGGTGGGTGTATGATACCGGCGAAAAGTGCGCGGTATTAGAGAGGCTAGCAATGGTGGAAGGAAGGAAAGTGCGTATAATCCATGGACTCAACATTAGTCGTAAAGAACTCATATACTTATTGCAAAAATCTAGAAGTTATCAAAGAAAAGTATTACGCGCATGCTCCTAGGGGGATAGATTGGTAGGAAAAGACCATCGCTCGTCCCCGACCGCCACTCATAAGGAAGACAATCAATAAATAAATCATGCTCCGACTTCATCACATAACGGTTCACCATGCGTGCATGCTACGGGAATCACAAACTTTAACACTAGCATTTCTCAAATTCACAACTACTCAACTAGCATGACTCTAATATCACCATCCTCATATCTCAAAACAATTATCAAGCATCAATTTCTTCTTAGTATTCAACACACTCATACGAAAGTTTTATTAAATCTTGCATACCAAGCATATTAGGATTTTAAGCAAATTACCATGGTATTAAGACTCTCAAAATAATCTAAGTGAAGCATGAGAGATCAATAGTTTCTATAAAACAAATCCACCACCGTGCTCTAAAAGATATAAGTGAAGCACTAGAGCAAAATTATATAACTCAAAAGATATAAGTGAAGTACATAGAGTATTCTATCAAATTCCAAATCATGTATGGCTCTCTCAAAAGGTGTGTACAGCAAGGATGATTGTGGTAAACTAATAAGCAAATACTCAAATCATAAAAGACGCTCCAAGCAAAACACATATCATGTGGTGAATAAAAATATAGCTCCAAGTAAAGTTACCGATAGAAGTAGACGAAAGAGGGGATGCCTTCCGGGGCATCCCCAAGCTTTGGATTTTAGGTGTACTTAGATTATCTTGGGGGTGCCATGGGAATCCCCAAGCTTAGGCTCTTTCCACTCCTTGTTCCATAATCCATCAAATCTTTACCCAAAACTTGAAAACTTCACAACACAAAACTTAAAGTAGAAAACTCGTGAGCTCCGTTAGCGAAAGAAAACAAAATACCACTTCAAGGTACTGTAATGAACTCATTCTTTATTTATATGGGTGTTAAACCTACTGTATTCCAACTTCTATATGGATTATAAACTATTTTACAAGCCATAGATTCATCAAAATAAGCAAACAACACACGAAAAACAGAATCTATCAAAAACAGAACAGTCTGTAGTAATCTGTAGCTAGTGCAAGATCTGGAACCCCAAAAATTCTAAAATAAATTGATGGACGTGAGTAATTTATCTATTAATCATCTTAAAAAAAATAACTAAATAGCGCTTTCCAAATAAAAATGACAGCAGTTCTCGTGAGCGCTAAAGTTTCTGTTTTTTACAGCAAGTTCAACAAGACTTTCCCCAAGTCTTCCCAACGGTTCTACTTGGCACAAACACTAATTAAACAAAAAAAACACAACCAAAACAGAGGCTAGATAATTTATTTATTACTAAACAGGAGCAAAAAGCAAGGAATAAAAATAAAATTGGGTTGCCTCCCAACAAGCGCTATCGTTTAACGCCCCTAGCTAGGCATAACAAGCAAGAATAGATCTAGGTATTGCCATCTTTGGTAGGCAATTCTTCAATGAGGCATCTATTTCCCTTAGGAATTTATTTCTTTCTAGTTATTATCAAACTCTTAGGCACAAGATCGAAAAAATTCATTTGTAGCAATTGGTTCCTTAATGATAGCAAAAAGATTGGGATGAATACTTATAGATTTAAGATCCGCAGTTTCCTTACTAGATGATTCACCCTTATTTTTAGGAACATACATAAGCTTGGAAATTTTAGTAGGAGGACTTGGAGTATTCTTTACGGAAGAAAAAGCGGTTCCCAAGTTTGTAATGATACCCTCAAGTTTATCAATTCTAGTAGAATCTAAGTTTATCTTCTCATTAACTATGGGTTCCTTTTCCTTAATATTTTTCAAAGTCATTCCTACCTTAGATCCATATTGAGTAATTTGATTGTGGATATTTTTATCTAGATTTTCAATTAATTCAATAGTAGCAACTTTATTTTCAATAATTTCAAGTCTTTGCATAACATGCTCCAAAGTTAACATAGTTCCATTAACCAAAAGAGGTGGTGAGCCAAATAAATCTAACATGGCATTATAAGAATCAAAAGTATGGCTACCCAAGAAATTCCCTCCGGTAATGGTATAAAGGATATATCTATACCAAGGATTAATACCTACATAAAAATTGTGGAGAAGAACTGAAGTAGATTGCTTCCTGGTAGATCTATTTTGAGCATTGCAAATTCTATACCAAGCATCTTTTAGATTTTCTCCCTCCCTTTGTTTAAAATTTAGAACTTCATTCTCGGGAGACAACGGAGAAGATATGAGACTAGCCATGACGACAAGCAAACAAACTAACACACGAGCAAACAAAGAGCAAACGGGCAAAAGAGGCAAATAGAGAGGGAGGAAGAGAGAGGGCGAATAAAACAGTAAGGGTGAAGTGGGGGAGAGGAAAACGAGAGGCAAATGGCAAATAATGTAATGCGGGAGATAGGGATTGTGATGGGTACTTGGTATGTTGACTTTTGCGCAGACCCCCCGGCAACGGCGCCGGAAGTTCTTCTTGCTACCTCTTGAGCACTGCGTTGGATTCCCCCGAAGAGGAAGGGATGATGCAGCAAAGTAGCGTAAGTATTTCCCTCAGTTTTTGAGAACCAAGGTATCAATCCAGTAGGAGGCTACGCTCGAGTCCCTCGTACCTACACAAAAACAATAGCTCAACGCAACCAACGCGCTTAGGGGTTGTCAATCCCTTCACGGCCACTTACGAAAGTGAGATCTGATAGAGATGATAAATAATATATTTTTTGGTATTTTTGGTATAGAGATGCAAAGTAAATAAAGTAAAAGCAAAGTAATAGCAAAGCAATAATAAAGTGATGGAGATTGATATGATGAGAAAGAGACCCGGGGGCCATAGGTTTCACTAGTGGCTTCTCTCAAGAGCATAAGTATTCTACGGTGGGTGAACAAATTACTGTTGAGCAATTGACAAAATTGAGCATAGTTATGAGAATATCTAGGTATGATCATGTATATAGGCATCACATCCGAGACAAGTAGATCAAAACGATTCTGCATCTACTACTATTACTCCACTCATCGACCGCTATCTAGCATGCATTTAGAGTATTAAGTTAAAAACAGAGTAATGCCTTAAGCAAGATGACATGAAATAAAGGGATAGTTTCATGCAATATGATAAAAAAAACCATCTTGTTATCCTCGATGGCAATGATACAATACGTGCCTTGCTGCCCCTTCTGTCACTGGGAAAGGACACCGCAAGATCAAACCCAAAGCTAAGCACTTCTCCCATGGTAAGAACAACCAATCTAGTAGGCCAAACCAAACTGACAATTCGAAGAGACTTGCAAAGATAACCAATCATACATAAAAGAATTCAGAGAAGATTCAAATATTATTCATAGATAGACTTGATCATAAACCCACAATTCATCGGTCTCAACAAACACACCGCAAAAAGAAGATTACATCGAATAGATCTCCACGAGAGAGGGGAGAACATTGTATTAAGATCCAAAAAGAGAGAAGAAGCCATCTAGATACTAGCTATGGACCCGTAGGTCTGAAGTAAACTACTCACACTTCATCGGAGGGGCTTGGATGATGATGTAGAAGCCCTCCGTGATCGATGCCTCCTCCGGCGGAGCTCCGGAACAGGCCCCAAGATGGGATCTCGTGGATACAGAAAGTTGCGGCGGTGGAATTAGGTTTTTGGCTCCGTCCCCGATCGTTTGGGGTACATGGATATATATAGGAGGAAGAAGTACGTCGGTGGAGCTTCGAGGGCCCACAAGGCAGGGGGCGCGCCCCTACCCTCGTGACCACCTCGTGGCTTTCTTGACAGAGGGTCCAAGTCTCCTGAATCTTATCTGATGAGAAAATCACGTTTCCGAAGGTTTCATTTCGTTTGGACTCCATTTGATATTCCTTTTCTTCGAAACCCTAAAACAGGCAAAAAACAGCAATTCTGGGTTGGGCCTCCGGTTAATAGGTTAGTCCCAAAAATAATATAAAAGTGGAAATAAAGCCCAATAATGTCTAAAACAGTAGATAATATAGCATGGAGCAATCAAAAATTATAGATACATTGGAGACGTATCAGTAAGTTAAAATTACTTATCCTCTGCAAATCATTTCCCCTGTCCAACCTCTACTCTGATTTACCTTCCGGCATTACACCTAGTACTTGATACTGGGAAGCTTTATACCCCATCACATCATTCCTAGCCTGAACGGCTATATTTTTATCGTGTCAACTTTTAACTATGCTACCTAGCCCTTATTTCCGGAGCACCACTTTCGGCGATGAGCTAAGCTTACGTCAATCTTCCTTGTCTTGTCGTTTCACCTCGAACAACAAGCTTGATTCCGAGTTGGTGTCGTATTCATGGTTCCAATTACCTTTCTCTGCATTAGTCATGTTGCTTGATGTAGCCGTTGTTCAATTGCTTCTTCTTTGAGCCTCTCGACAAAGTTTGTCATGATCATCATCAACATTCTGAGCTCTTCCGGGATATCAATCGAATTCACGATGAGAAATACATCCTTGCCCTAGATGAGTTGTGTTATCATCGGCCACTTTATTGGCTTCCCTCCAACACAAACTTGTTCGTGTTTTGTGTTATACCTTGAGTTCCTTGCTACCCAACATTTGTTCTTATTTACCTTGGAACATTACCACCTTCTATGTCAAGAATGTCATGGGAATTTCACCACCTCTTAAGAATTCTTGATATAGTAATACTTCTCTCCATCTCCATTCATTTCCAGGTTCTCGTGTTGATTCTAACCGGGATACCAGTAGGTAAACTATGTTGTTTGGATTCTGCCCTTCTAGCAACCCTATTGCTTTGAAGTTAGTGGTCGACATTTCATTCTTAGACCATTGGTTATCGAATCACCATTCTAACATCGGTTCTGCTACCTAAGCCCATATTTTGAGTGCACCTTTCAACCAATGTTTAATTGTGTATGTTCCCCTCGAGCGTACATCATTATACCATTTGAACTGACAAATGTTATCTCCTTGTTCACATACTTGTGGAAATCCATCTTTTGGAAATCTCGATGAATTGTCGTTGAGTCCATCAGCCACCCCCTCACCATCTCTTTGATTTAATGATGATCTCTTATTTCGGAACTCGCTTCCATAGTTCAATTCTCGAGAATCTTACAATGTCTTTTCATCAATTTGTGTCGCACCTTTCTTCTCAGGCATCCTGAGTCTGAGTTATCCTGACACCAATCAGATTTGAATCTCGGTCAGATATGATGGTTGGAACATATTCCCAAGAATTATAACGTTTGTCTTTATATGTCCTGGCAAGGTGATGACATGCCTAGCACACCTGGCCGGAGGACCTATTGTTATACTTTCCATTTTAGCGAGGTTAGCCATTCTTCCATGAGGAAACTGTAAGACTTACTCTATAAGTTGTTCCTAATGAATCCTTTGTGTATCCAAGTCTGTCCTTTGCTTGAAGACCCTGGCAATGCTATCTCGAAGCATGTTTGTGGTACTCCGATTGTCAACAAGAACATTTGAAGCACAATGCTAAATTTTCTTTATCAATTATCCAAACACTGTTGTATGGGTAATGGCATGAAATTTCTTTCCCCTTTCCTAAAGGGTTTTCTATGTTATACCTCGTCATGGATATCATGCTCTGCTTGCCCTTGGGAAGGATATACCCCTGAAATATGTGTTTAAACACATTTTCCTTTCCCTTGTTCTGTTTAACCTGATGATCACATTTTCCTTTCCATTGGTTTGTTTGACCTTTCTTGTGATCTATATAAGATCTAAGCAGTAATATTCTCCTGCTTATGTAAACATCTCAGTGTACAATTCTGTCAGCAAGACCCTGTTACTATTGTTGATGACTTTCCGGTAGCCAATGATGGATGAGAACTTTGCCTATTGGTCCGCCTCGTTCAACGAGCAGGAAAATGGTTCTATTCGTCCCTCGCCCTTGGTATCGACGTTGTTGCCAACATAATCGATAGGCTACCCCCTGACATGCCTTGCTTGCATGATCACGCAAGACGTCTCCGCCCTTCCTACTTTTAACCCACATGGTGGGCCCATAACCCACAGGTCCCAGGATCGAAACCCGGCTTGGCTTCATATATAATTCACGAGCCACCCTCATAGAGTTATAGTCTGGTATCAGATACAATATTATTTTTCGTTGCCCCGAACCCCTTTCACACTCTGTTTCACGCATCGAAGGGTTGCTTGCCGCTCGAGACTTATCATGATAACTTCTTACTTTGCTCTCGATATTTTCTAACGTTTTCAATTCGGGAGTTACTTTCCCCCACCTTCCCCGATGTTATCTGCCAGATAGCCAACCTTGTAATGTCCGTTCTTCCGGAATAACCACCCTTTATTCTTTCGTAAGTATGATGGGGTTCCCAAAAAAAAGGATGCCGACTTCATCATGATGACCTGAAGCAGAGAAATAAAGACATCAACAAAGAGGATCAACTACTTCAGGAAGATCAACCAAGAACGAGAAGACTCGTTAGAATTTCATAACCAGAACTCCCCCCCCCCTTACTCCACATCTTAAATCTCGGGACGAGATTTCTTTTAGTGGAGGAGAATTGTAACGCCCAGACAATTAAGCTACAGTAACCCTCTGCTAAAGATGCCACGTCACCATGATAACTGTTGTTAATCTAGCGATGATTCAAATCCCGTTCAAATTTCAAATTTAAAATCAAGTTAAACAGTTAAAGTTTTCAAATGTCAAAACTAAAATGTTCTAAATATGAAAAATAAATCACAATTAATATTGGTGGAGAAACATTGTTATAAAGTATTTAAATGTCCTAACATAATTAAAACAGCGGCTAAAGCAATTATATAAATGCATTTTAAATAATAAACAAATACTAACTATTTTATTAAAGTGCCAAATTGTTATGGCAGTGGAGAAATTAATAATACTAATTTAGGGATTATTTTTATTAATTTTTAAGCTAAAAGTAAAAAATAAAAGAAAATAGAAAGTTTTTAAAAAATAAAACAATAACAACAACCACACTGTGCACTTGGCCCAGTTTTTCCTACAGTGCGGCCTGGCCCACCCAGGCCGGCCTTTCATTCCCCTCCCGCACCTTTGGACGCGCGCGACACCATGGCCGTCCAGCGCCGATGAACCGCACGATGCCTTCCACCGCGACGACCCCTGTAGCCCTAGCGCGGATAAGATTAATGCCACACACGCGCTGGACAATCCCCGGGATCTTTTCCCCTATCTCCCTCGCGCTGATCCATCCTTGTCCGCCATGGCCACCACTGTCGCCGTCGTTCGCGTAGCCACCGAGCTCACCTCGCCTCGTCGGCGTGTCCAAAAGCTCCGCCAGGCTCACCGTAGTCGTCCTCGGCGTTGGATCGAAGCTAGGAGGCCACCTCAACAACGGACGGATCGATCCCCTCCGCCACGGCCACCACACGCCACCAAAGCTCGCCGTCATCCTTGACCTCTTCCAACTGCCTCGAGTAGCTCCTCGACACCGATGTGAGCAGCAGCTTCATCCCCCTCCTGTTTCCCCCTTCGAGTACTTGCACTAGCTGCCCCGCGCCGTAGCCGTAGCTCCGTCGTAGCTCCACGCCCGTCTGGCCCATCCTCCAGCCGCTGTCCCGCTCGATGCTGCGATACAAGTGTTGCTCCCGGCCTCTCCGGGCCACGCTCTGGCCGTGCGCCACGCCCGGCAGCACCCGCGCGTGGCTGCGCCCGTCCGCGCTCGCGTCCGCTGCCGCTGCTCTGTTCCCCGCCTGCTACGTTTTGCTGCTCGCAGTCATCGCCACCCGCTGCAGACTGCTGCTGTGCTGCCGCTCCTGCTCCGTGCCCGCCTGCAGCGCCACCGCTGCCATCTTGCGCGCTCGCTGGCGCTGCATCCGGGGCTCCGCCTAACTGCGGCCACTCGCGCCCGCAATCGCCTACCTCCGCCCGGCCGCCCGCTCGCGCCCCACTCCCCCCTCCCAGCGCTGCTGCTCCTCTCCTACGCCGCGGCTGCCCCGCGCCCCAGACCACGCCATAGTGTCGTGGCCGTCGGCCCGCCGCTCACATGCGCAGGCCACCGCGCACCCGCATCGTTCCACCGCCCGCTGCTCCCGCGGCCACCGCCGCCGCGCAGACCGCCCCCGGCCAACTCCCCGCGCCACTCGCCTACGCCGGCCGGCGGCCTCGCCGGAAGCCGTGCCCGACCGCCGGAGCCCGGGCCGCCTTGGTGCCGTGCATGCCCAGGGCCACGCGCTCCGGCGCCCGCGCATGTGCCACCGGGGCGGAGCCCCGATTAGCTCCGCTCCCGCAGCCCCGATAACCCGCCCCATTGAGGTCCCCTGGGTCATTGACGTTGGGGCCCCACGCCCCCCTTTTTTTTAAAAAAGATAAAATAAAAATAAATAAATAAATAAATAAATATTTATATAATTAATTATGGATTTAATAAATTAATTTAATTAACCTTTTTATTTAATCCTAATTATCTGTTTTGCTAAAATGTGACAATGATAGGTGGGTCCCACACGCACTATTCACACCATTGACCAGTCAACAGTTGACTTGGTCAACTGGGTCCCCTAGCCCACATGTAAGTTGTCATCGGGGCATAAGGCAATAAAAATTGCCCTTAATTATGTTTGATCTTTTATTGGAAGGAAATATTGAGCGTTGTACGAACTTGTGATGGCAAAGTAATAAAAGCGATGGACTACATAATAAAGGTTGCTATCATAAGGGGCAATATAACGTGACGCTCCTTTGCATTAAGAGCTTGGGCATCCAAATAAAAAGAGCATGACAACCTCTGCTTCCCTCTGCGAAGGGCCTATCTTTTTCTTTTCAGTATTTACTTTTATGCAAGAGTCAATAGTATGCATTCCCAATTATTCTCTAGTTAGAAAGCATCATGTGGTGGGGAAAGATCTGGGCACATATGACCAGTCAAATATATTTGACCATGAATTATTATTGTTGACAATTATCTCTATGATAAATGAGTTGGGAGGCGAAACATTAAGCCCCTATCTTTCTCTGTGTTCGATGGATGTCATTTGTTCTAAGAATATGCTTTGAGTACTAGCAATTATAGAATACTATACGATGATTGAGTATGTGGAGCTCTTACTTAGACTTTGTTGAATAAGTTGAATTGCAATTGCTTGGTGACTGAGAACATAGGTTGTTAAGTTTCAAGAGAAAGCATTGTTTGAACCATAACATGTGAATTGAATGCTACTTTATCATGATGAGTTTTATGAGAAAGAGTTGATGTTAAAATGCTAGTATAAGTGATTGAAATTATCATTGATCAAACTTATGCACTTTGCTAGCATTCACACTTCATAAATTATTTCTTTTATCATTTACCTACTCGAGGACGAGTAGGAATTAAGCTTGGGGATGCTGATACGTCTCCAACGTATCTATAATTTATGAAGTATTCATGTTGTTATATTATCATTCTTGGATGTTTTACAATTATTTTATAGCAACTTTATAACATTTTTTGGGACTAACCTATTAACATAGTGCCCAGTGCCAGTTGATGTTTTTTGCTTGTTTTTCACATCGCAGAAAGTCAATACCAAACGGAGTCCAAATGCAGCAAAACTTTTTGGAGAATTTTTATGGACCAGAAGACACAACTTGGGCCTAAGAAGTACTAGAGGGGTGCCCCGGGGGGCACAACCCACCTGGGCAAGCCTGGGGCCCAGGCATGCCCTGGTGGGTTGTGCCCACCTTGGTGACCTCGCGCACCGCCTCTTCGCCCTATAAATTCCCAAATATTCCAGAACCCCTAAAAATAACCCTAGATCGGAAGTTCCACTGCCGCAAGCCTCTGTAGCCATGAAAAAACAATAAGGAGCCTGTTCCGTGTGACGCCCCCGATTTGACCATACACTAATCATACACGCAAACGTGTACGATCAAGATCAGGGACTCACGGGAAGATATCACAACACAACTCTACAAATAAAATAAGTCATACAAGCATCATATTACAAGCCAGGGTCCTCGACGGCTCGAATACAAGAGCCCGATCATAGACGAGTCAGCGGAAGCAACAATATCTGAGTACAGACATAAGTTAAACAAGTTTGCCTTAAGAAGGCTAGCACAAACTGGCATACAGATCGAAAGAGGCGCATGTCTCCTGCCTGGGATCCTCCTAAATTACTGCTAGTTGTCGTCTGCGGCCTGCACGTAGTAGTAGGCACCTCCAGTGTAGTAGAAGTCGTCGTCGACGGTGGCGTTTGGCTCCTGGGATCCATCGTCTGGTCGCAGCAATCGGGTATATAAAGGGGAAAAGGGGGGAGCAAAGCAACCGTGAGTACTCATCCAAAGTACTCGCAAGCAAGGAACTACACTACATATGTATGCATTGGTATCAAATGGAAAAGGGGTAACATATGTGGACTGAAATGCACAAAGCCGAAATAAGAGGGGGATAGCTAGTCCTATTGAAGACTACGCTTCTGGTAACCTCCATCTTGCAGTAGAAGAATAGATGGTAAGTTCACCAAGTAACATCGCATAGCAATATCCTAACCGATGATCCTCCCCTTGTTGCCCTGTGAGAGAGCGATCACCGGTTGTATCTGGCACTTGGAAGGGTGTGTTTTATTAAGTATCCGGTTCTAGTTGTCATAAGGTCAAGGTACAACTCCAAGTCGTCCTGTTACCAAAGATCACGGCTATTCAAATAGATTAACTTCCCTGCAGGGGTGCACCACATTTCTCAACACGCTCGATCCCCTTTGTCCAGACACACTTTCCTGGGTCATGCCCGGCCTCAGAAGATCAACACGTTGCAACCCTACCTAGGCACAACAGAGAGGTCAGCACGCCGGTCTAAATCCTATGGCGCAGGGGTCTGGGCCCATCGCCCATTGCACACCTGCACGTTGCGAGGGCGGCCGGAGAGCAGACCTAGCAACCTCCATTACAAAGGAAGTTGCGTTACGCGGTCCAACCCGGCGCGCGCCGCTTAATCGCTGACGTCACGAAGGCTTCGACTAATACCACGACGTCGAGTGCCCATAACTGTTCCCGCGTAGTTGGTTAGTGCGTATAGGCCGGTAGCCAGACTCAGATCAAATACCAAGATCTCATTAAGCGTGTTATTTTGAAGTAATCGCGAACGCCGACCAGGGTCAGGCCCACCTCTCACCTAGGTGGTCTCTACCTGCCCTGTCGCTCCTCCTCAAATAACAGTCGGGGGCCATCGGGAACCTAGGCCCACCACTACCTGGGTGGAACCACCTGCCCCTTCAGCCCCAACATCGGAATCACTCGCGGGTACTCAACGAGCCGACCCGACTTTAGTCACCACCTGTATAGTATGTATATATGTATGTATATACCCATGATCACCTCCCGAGTGACCATAGCCCGGTAGTATAGCATGGCACACAGACAAGAATGTAGGGCCACTGATGATAAACTAGAATCCTATACTAAGCATTTAGGATTGCAGGTAAGGTATCAACAACTGTAGCAACAATGGCAGGCTATGCGTCAGAATAGGATTAACGGAAAGTAGTAACATGCTACACTACTCTAATGCAAGCAGTAGAAAGAGAGTAGGCGGTATCTGGTGATCAAGGGGGGGCTTGCCTGGTTGCTCTGGCAAGAAGGAGGGATCGTCAACACCGTAGTCGAACTGGGGGTCGCCGACAGTCTCGGGGTCTACCGGAAAGAAGTAAGGGAGGGGGAACACAATAAGTAACAGAGAAACCAAAGCATCACAAAGCCTAACATGGCAATACTTGGTACTAGAGGTGACCTAACACAGTAGGAGGGGATACCGGCGAAGGAGGGAAACATCCGGGAAAATATCCCCGGTGTTTCGCGTTTTCGGGTAGATGAATCGGAGGGGGAAAGTTGTGTGTTTTCTATGCTAGGGATGCGTGGCGGACGAACAGGCTGCGTATTCGGATTCGTCTCGTCGTTCTGAGCAACTTTCATGTACAAAGTTTTTCCATCCGAGCTACGTTTATTTTATATGATTTTTCAAAGTTGTATTCATTTTCTAAAATTATTATTAATTCAAAATTAAGATAAAATGCTATGGGTACCTAGCCCTGTGTACACTCATGGCAATAAACTGGGTTTATGGGTTTTTGGGTGCACAAGTAGTATCTCTACTTAGTATGAATTTTTGGCTAGCAAAAGATCCTAGGCAAACACCACATGTTGGAGGATCCATGACAATATAACTTCTATGCAAATATACACAACCATAACTCATTACGTTGTCTTCCTTGTCCAACTTCAACTAGTTTTCTCAAGTTGAAAATAATTCATGGGTATTCACAATCATAAAAGATGTCCAAGATAATATATTTGTATGTGAAAGTTTTCTTCCTTATACTAATCATTCATGGATTGCTTGTATGGCCAATATTGTGATTGTCAAGCTTCAAAAGATTTCACTTTCTAAACCGAACGTGGAGCTACTGCTAGGCATGATATGAAAATAAAATTTCAACTTCATGATATTCACTTCATTCAACAATTTACTCATAGGATAAAAGTGAATCACAAGAGTAAATGACAAACTACTCCAAAAAGATATAAGTGAAGATCAAGCAAGTAGTTATGTAAATGGGCAGCTATTTGAGGAGTCTCTTTTATTTAAAAACTATAAGATCTAATTATCTCATTAGAACAGCAAGCAACAATAAGCAAAATATGACAATGGCACTCATCATGATCATGGCAACAAACAATTGAAACACACAACATCAACGAAAATAAATGAAGGTAACTAGAGCATCGGTCTCGGGGCGTCACATTGGAATAGCTTCTACCCACTTAGTAACGTAATCAATAGCAACTAAAATATGTGTATAACCATTAGAGGAAGGAAAATGTCCCATATAATCAATGCCCCAAACATCAAATGGTTCAATAACAAGTGAATAATTCATAGGCATTTCCTGACGTCTACTAATATTGCCAATTCTTTGGCATTCATCACAAGATAAGACATACTTACGGGCATCCTTAAAGAGAGTAGGCCAATAAAAACCAGATTGTGATACCTTATGTGCAATTCTATCTCCAGCGTGGTGTCCTCCGTAGGCCTCAGAGTGATACTTGTGTACGATTTGTTCCTGTTCATGCTCAGGTACACAACGTCTAATAACACCTTCTACTCCTTCTTTATATAGGTGTGGGCATCTGAAAAGTAATGTCTTAAACAATAGACAAACTTTTCTTTTGCTGGTATGTGAAACTAGGTGGTATAAATTTAGCAATAATGAAATTAGCATAATCAGCATACCCAGGAGTATTATGAGAAGCATTTATGACAACTAATTTCTCATCAGGAAAGCTATCATCAATAGGCAGTGGGTCATCAAGAACATTTTCTAACCTAGACAAGTTATCTGCAACGGGGTTCTCAGCTCCCTTTCTATCAATAATATGCAACTCAAATTCTTGTCACGAGAGAACCCATCTAATAAGTCTAGGTTTAGCATCTTTCTTTTCCATAAGATATTTAATAGCAGCATGATCAGTGTGAACAGTTACTTTGGAATCAACAATATGAGATAGGAACTTATCACAAGCAAAAACAACTTCTAAAAAATCCTTTTAAGTAGTAGCATAATTTCTCTAGGCATTGTCTAGAGTTTTACTAGTACAATGAATAACATTCAATTTATTATCAACTCTTTGCCCTAGAACAACACCAATAGCATAATCACTAGCATCACACATAATTTCAAAGGGTAGATTCATATCAAGTGGTTGAACAATAGGTGCAGAAATCAAGGTTTTCTTAAGTATTTCAAATGCTTCTACACAATCATCATCAAAAAAAGGAACATCTTTTTGCAAGAGATTAGTGAGAGGCCTAGAAATTTTAGAGAAGTCTTTAATAAACCTCCTATAAAAACCAGCATGACCAAGGAAACTTCTTATACCTTTGATATCTTTAGGACACGGCATCTTTTCAATAGCATCAACTCTGGCTTTATCAACCTCAATACCTCTTTCAGAAATTTTATGCCCCAAGACAATACCTTCATTAACCATAAAGTGGCAATTCTGCCAATTCAAAACAAGATTAATTTCTTGACATCTCTGCAAAACTCGATCAAGGTTGCTTAAGCAATCATCAAAAGAAGTTCCATAAACGGAGAAATCATCCATGAAAACCTCAACAATCTTTTCACAAAAGTCAGAGAATATAGCAGTCATACATCTTTGAAAGGTAGCAGGTGCATTGCATAAACCAAAAGGCATACATCTATAAGTAAAAGTATCGAAAGGGCAAGCAAAAGTGGTATTTTCTTTGTCCTCTTTTGACACGGGTATTTGAGAAAAACTAGAATAACCATCTAGAAAGCAAAAATGTGTATGTTTGCACAGCCTTTCTAGAATTTGATCAATAAAAGGTAGAGGGTAATGATCTTTTCTAGTAGCTTTGTTTAATTTGCGAAAATCAATTACCATTCTATAACCTGTAACAATTCTTTGAGGGATCAATTCATTCTTATCATTAGGAACAACAGTAATACCTCCCTTCTTAGGGACACAATGAACAGGACTTACCCATCTACTATTAGCAATAGGATAAATTATAACTGCCTCCAGAAGCTTTAGTGTTTCATTTCTTACCACTTCTTTCATCTTAGGATTTAACCATCGTTGATGATCAACAACTGTTTTAGCATCGGGCTCCATATTAATTTTGTGCTGACATAGGGTGGGACTAATGCCCTTAAGATCATCAAGAGTATATCCAATAGCGGCACGATGCTTCTTCAGAGTTTTCAATAATTTCTTTTCTTCATGCTCTGAAAGGTTAGCACTAATAATAATAAGATATATCTCCTTTTCATCAAGATAAGCATATTTCAAAGTATCGGGTAATTGTTTAAGCTCAAACACGGGATCACCCTTGGGTGGGGGAGGATATCCAAGGATTTCAATAGGCAAATTGTGTTTCAATACACACACTTGGTTAAAGAATATTTCATCTAATTCCTTTCTTTCATTCATAAACATATCATTCTCATGGTCTAGCAAATATTGTTCTAAAGGATCAGTAGGAGGCCCGACAATAGAAGCAAGACCAATAATTTCATCTGTACTAGGTAATTCTTTATCATGGGGTTGTCTACGAAATTTAGAGAAATTAAAATCATGAGACACGTCCCCAAAACTTACAGTAATAATTTCTTTCTCGTAGTCTATCTTAGCATTAACAGTGTTCAAGAAAGGTCTACCAAATATAATGGGACAAAAATCATCTTGTGGGGAACCAAGAACAAGAAAATAAGTAGGGTATTTTATTTTCCCACACAAGACTTCAACATATCTAACAATCCCAATTGGTGATATAGTATCTCTATTGGCAAGCTTAATAGTAACATCAATATCTTTTATCTCAGCAGGTGCAATATCATTCACAATTTCTTGATATAAAGTAAAAGGAATTTCACTCACACTAGCACCCACATCACATAAGCCATGATAACAATGATCTCCTATTTTAACAGAAACAATAGCTTGCCAATAATAGATCTATGTTTATCTTTAATATCGGGTTTAGCAATCCTAGCAGCTTCATCATAGAAATAAATAACATGCCCATCAATATTGTCAACTAAGATATCTTTAACCATAGCAATACTAGGTTCAACTTTAATTTTTTAGGGGTATAGGTGTCCTAGTATAACTCTTATGAACCACAGATGAAGCTTTAGCATGATCCTTAATCCTAACAGCAAAAGGTGGTTTCTCAATATAAGTAGTAGGAACAATAGGATCAACATTATAAGTAACAATTTCTTCTTCAACATTAATAGGTTATAGTACTTTTACTTCTATGGGAGGATGATATTTAAACCACTTCTCCTTAGGGAGATCAACATGAGTAGCAAAATATTCATAGAAAGAAGCTACTATCTCAGAGTCAAGTCCATATTTAGTGCTAAATTCATGAAAAGAATTGGTATGCATAAAATATTTAACACAATCAAACTTGAGGTTTATACCTGACTCATTACCTTTGTCGAGTTCCCAATCTTCAGAGTTGCGTTTAATTCTTTCCAATAAATCCCATCTTGAATTCAATAGTCTTCTTCATAAAACAACCAGTACAAGAAGTATCGAGCATGGATTGATCATTACGAGAAAGCAGAGCATAAAAATTATGAATAATAATTTCTCTTGAGAGCTCATGATTGGAGCACGAATATAACATTGAATTAAGCCTCCCCAAGCTTGAGAGATAATTTCTCCTTCACGAGGCCAATATATATATATATATATAATTCTGATCATGATGAACCAGATGCATAGGATAAATCTTCTTATGAAATTCCAATTTCAATCAGTTGTAGTTCCATGATCCAATATCATCACATAGCCTATACCATGTTAATGCATTTCCCTTCAAAGATAAAGGGAATATCTTCTTCTTGACATCATCCTCGGGCAAACCTGCAAGCTTAAATAATCCACAAACTTCATCCACATAGATTAGATGCATATCAGGATGTAGTGTTCCATCTCCTCATAAGGATTAGCTAGCAGTTTCTCTATCATACCCGAAGGAATTTCATAATAAATATTTTCAGTAGGTTCAGTAGGTTGAGGAGCAACTCTTTGCTCTACTGGTCGAGGTGAAGATACCCCGAACAAGCCCCTCAAAGGATTATTTTCCATAGTGACAAGTGACAGTAAATTTTAGCACACTATATAAATGTTTCTTTACCAAAGGCGCTTCACTCCCCGGCAACAGCGACGTAAAAGAGTGTCGATGACCCACAAGTATAGGGGATCTATCATAGTCCTTTCGATAATTAAGAGTGTCGAACCCAATGAGGAGTAGAAGGAAATGACAGGCGATTTTCAGCAAGGTATTCTCTGCAAGCACTGAAATTGTCGGTAACAAATAGTTGTGTGATAAGATAATTCGTAACGGGTAACAAGTAAAAAAAGTAACTAAGGTGCAGCAAGGTGGCCCAATCCTTTTTGTAGCAAAGGACAAGCCTGGACGAACTCTTATATAAAGCAAAGCACCCCCGAGGACACATGGGAATTGTTGTCAAGTAGTTTTCATCATGCTCATATGATTCATGTTTGTTACTTTGATAATTTAATATGTGGGTGGACCGGTGCTTGGGTGCTTCCCTTCCTTGGACAAGCCTCCCACTTATGATTAACCCCTCTTGCAAGCATCCGCAACTATGAAAGAAGAATTAAGATAAATCTAACCATAGCATGAAACATATGGATCCAAATCAGCCCCTTACGAAGCAACGCATAAACTAGGGTTTAAGCTTATGTCACTCTAGCAACCCATCATCTACTTATTACTTCCCAATGCCTTCCCCTAGGCCCAAATCATGGTGAAGTGTCATGTAGTCGACGTTCACATAACACCACTAGAGGAAAGACAACATACATCTCATCAAAATATCGAATGAATACCAAATTCACATGATTACTTATAACAAGACTTCTCCCATGTCCTCAGGAACAAATGTAACTACTCACAATGCATATTCATGTTCATAATCAGAGGGGTATTAATTATAATTAAGGATCTGAACATATGATCTTCCACCAAATAAACCAACTAGCATCAACTACAAGGAGTAATCAACACTACTAGCAACCCACAGGTACCAATACGATGTTTTGAGATAAAGATCGGATACAAGAGATGAACTAGGGTTTGAGAGGAGATGGTGTTGGTGAAGATGTTGATGGAGATTGACCCCCTCTCGATGAGAGGATCGTTGGTGATGACGATGGCTTCGATTTCCCCCTCTGAGAGGGACGTTGCTACCTCTTGAGCACTGCGTTAGTTTTCCCTTGAAGAGGAAAGGGTGATGCAGCAGAGAAGCGTAAGTATTTCCCTCAGCTTTTGAGAACCAAGGTATCCATCCAGTAGGAGGCCATGCACGAGTCCCTCGCACCTACACAAACAAATAAACTCCTCGCAACCAACGCGATAAAGGGGTTGTCAATCCCTTCACGGTCACCTACGAGAGTGAGATCTGATAGATATGATAAGATAATATTTTTGGTATTTTTATGATAAAGAGAAATAAAGATGCAAGTAAAATAAATGGCAAAGGAAATAACTAAGTATTGGAAGATAAATATAATGGAAAATAGACCCGGGGGCCATAGGTTTCACTAGAGGCTTCTCTCGAGAGCATAAGTATTATCGTGGGTGAACAAATTACTGTTGAGCAATTGACAGAATTGAGCATAGTTATGAGAATATCTAGGTATGATCATGTATATAGGCATCATGTCCGAGACAAGTAGAGCGACTCCTGCCTGCATCTACTACTATTACTCCACACATCGACCGCTATCCAGCATGCATCTAGAGTATTAAGTTCAAGAGAACAGAGTAACGCTTTAAGCAAGATGACATGATGTAGAGGGATAAACTCATGCAATATGGTATAAACCCCATCTTGTTATCCTCGATGGCAACAATACAATACGTGCCTTACTGCCCCTACTGTCACTGGGAAAGGACACCGCAAGATTGAACCCAAAGCTAAGCACTTCTCCCATTGCAAGAAAGATCAATCTAGTAGGCCAAACCAAACTGGTATTTCGAAGAGACTTGCAAAGATAACCAATCATACATAAAAGAATTCATAGAAGATTCAAATATTGTTCATAGAAAAACTTGATCATAAACCCACAATTCATCGATCTCAACAAACACACCACAAAAGAAGATTACATCGAATAGATCTCCACAAGAGAGGGGGAGAACTTTGTATTGAGATCCAAAAAGAGAGAAGAAGCCATCTAGCTAATAACTATGGACCGGAAGGTCTGAGGTAAACTACTCACACTTCATAGGAGAGGCTATGGTGTTGATGTAGAAGCCCTCCGTGATCGATACCCCTCCGGCGGAGCTCCGGAAAAGGCCCCAAGATGGGATCTCATGGATACAGAAAGATACGGCGATGGAATTAGGGTTTTGGCTTCGTATCTGGTAGTTTGGGGGTACGCAGGTATATATAGGAGGAAGGAGTACGCCGGTGGAGCAACGTGGGCCCACGAGGGTGGGGGCGCGCCCCCTACATCGTGCCTTCCTGGTTGATTGCTTGACGTAGGGTCCAAGTCCTCTGGATCATGTTCGTTCCGAAAATCACGTTCCCGAAGGTTTCATTCCGTTTGGACTCCGTTTGATATTCTTTTTCTGCGAAACTCTGAAATAGGCAAAAAACAGCAATTCTGGGCTGGGCCTCCGGTTAATAGGTTAGTCCCAAAAATAATATAAAAGTGTATAATAAAGCCCAATAATGTCCAAAACAGGATATAATATAGCATGGAACAATCAAAAATTATAGATAAGTTGGAGACGTATCAAGCATCCCCAAGCTTAATTCCTGCTCGTCCTGGAGTAGGTAAATAATAAAAACAGAATTTTTGATGTGGAATGCTACTTGGCATAATTTCAATGTAATTCTCTTAATTGTGGTATGAATATTCAGATCCGAAAGATTCAAGACAAAAGTTGAATATTGACATAGAAATAATAATACTTCGAGCATACTAACTAAGCAATTATGTATCTTCAAAATAACATGGCCAAAGAAAGTTATCCCTAGAAAATCATATAGTCTGGCTATGCTCCATCTTCACCACACAAAGTATTTAAATCATGCACAACCCCGATGACAAGCCAATCAATTGTTTCATACTTTTGGTGTTCTCAAACCTTTTCAATCTTCACGCAATACATGAGTGTGAGCCATGGACATAGCACTATATGTGGAATAGAATGGTGGTTGTGGAGAAGACAAAAAGGGAGAAGATAGTCTCACATCAACTAGCCGTATCAACGGGCTATGGAGATGCCCATTAATAGATATCAATGTGAGTGAGTAGGGATTGCCATGCAACGGATGCACTAGAGCTATAAGTATATGAAAGCTCAACAAAAAGAACTAAGTGGGTGTGCATCCAACTTGCTTGCTCACGAAGACCTAGGGCATTTTGAGGAAGCCCATCGTTGGAATATACAAGCCAAGTTCTATAATGAAAAATTCCCACTAGTATATGAAAGTGATAACATAGGAGACTCTCTATCATGAAGATCATGGTGCTACTTTGAAGCACAAGTGTGGAAAAAAGGATAGTAGTATTGCCCCTTTTATTTATTTATTCTCTTTTTTGGGCCATCTTTTTTATTTGGCCTTTCTCTTTTTTGGGGACAATACTCTATGAATGATGATCATCACACTTCTATTTTTTACAACTCAATGATTACAACTCGATACTAGAACAAAGTATGACTCTATATGAATGCCTCCGGCGGTATACTGGGATAGCAATGATGCATGAGTGACTTATATGAAAGAATTATGAACAGTGGCTTTGCCACAACTAAAATGTCAACTACATGATCATGCGAAGCAATATGACAATGATGGAGCGTGTCATAGTAAACGGAATGGTGGAAAGTTGCATGGCAATATATCTCGGAATGGCTATGGAAATGCCATGATAGGTAGGTATGGTGGCTGTTTTGAGGAAGGTATATGGTGGGTGTATGATACCGGCGAAAGGTGCGCGGTATTAGAGAGGCTAGCAATGGTGGAAGGGTGAGGGTGCGTATAATCCATGGACTCAACATTAGTCATAAAGAACTCACATACTTATTGCAAAAATCTATTAGTTATCAAAGAAAAGTACTACACGCATGCTCCTAGGAGGATATATTGGTAGGAAAAGACCATCGCTCGTCCCCGACCGCCACTCATAAGGAGGACAATCAATAAATACATCATGCTCCGACTTCTTAACATGACGGTTCACCATACGTGCATGCTACGGGAATCGCAAACTTCAACACAAGCATTTCTCAAATTCACAACTACTCAACTAGCACGACTCTAATATCACCATCTCCATATCTCAAAACAATTATCAAGTCTCAAACTTCTCATAGTATTCAGCACACTCATAAGAAAATTTCATTATTAATCTTGAATGCCTAACATAATTAAAGCAAATTACCATGCTGTTTTGTAGGACTCTCAAAATAATCTAAGTGAAGCATGAGAGAACAAAACAAATCCACCATCGTGCTCTAAAAGATATAAGTGAAGCACTAGAGCAAAAACTATATAACTCAAAAGATATAAGTGAAGCACATAGAGTATTCTAACAATTTCCGAATCATGAGTGTCTCTCTCAAAAAGGTGTGTGCAGCAATAAAGATTGTGGAAAACTAAAAAATAAATACTCAAACAATACAAGACGCTCCAAGCAAAACACATATCATGTGGTAAATAAAAATATAGCTCCAAGTAAAGTTACCGATAGAAGTAGACGAAAGAGGGGATGCCTTCCGGGGCATCCCCAAGCTTTGGCTTTTAGGTGTCCTTAGATTATATTGGGGTGCCATGGGAATCCCCAAGATTAGGCTCTTTCCACTCCTTGTTCCATAATCCATCAAATCTTTTACCCAAAACTTGAAAACTTCACAACAGAAAACTTAAAGTAGAAAATCTCGTGAGCTCCGTTAGCGAAAGAAAACAAAACACCACTTCAAGGTACTGTAATGAACTCATTATTTATTTATATTGGTGTTAAACCTACTGTATTCCAACTTCTTTATGGTTTATAAACTATTTTACTAGCCATTGATTCATCAAAATAAGCAAACAACACACGAAAAACAGAATCTATCAAAAACAGAACATTCTGTAGTAATATGTAGCTAACGCAAGATCTGGAACCCCCAAAATTCTAAAATAAATTGCTGGAAGTGAGGAATTTATCTATTAATCATCTGCAAAAATAATTAACTAAATATCACTTCCAAATAAAAATGGCAGCAGTTATCGTGAGCGCTAAAGTTTCTGTTTTTTACAGCAAGATTAAAAAGACTTTCCCCAAGTCTTCCCAACGGTTCTACTTGGCACAAACACTAATTAAACACAAAAAACACAACCAAAACAGAGGCTATATAAATTATTTATTACTAAACAGGAGCAAAAAGGAAGGAATAAAAATAAAATTGGGTTGCCTCCCAACAAGCGCTATCGTTTAACGCCCTTAGCTAGGCATAAAAGCAAGGATAGATCTAGGTATTGCCATCTTTGGAAGGCAATCCATAAGTGGGTCTCATAATAGATTCATAAGGTAATTTAATTTTCTTTCTAGGGAAGTGTTCCATGCCTTTCCTTAACAGAAATTGGAATCTAATATTCCCTTCCTTCATATCAATAATTGCACCAATCGTTCTAAGGAAAGGTCTACCAAGAATAATAGGATATGAAGGGTTGCAATCTATGTCAAGAACAATAAAATCCACAGGCACATAATTCCTATTTGCAAAAATAAGAACATCATTAATTCTTTCCATAGGTTTCTTAATAGTGGAATCTACAAGGTGCAAGTTTAAAGAGCAATCATCAAAATCATGGAAACCTAGCAAATCACACAAAGTCTTTGGAATCGTGGAACACTAGCACCCAAATCACACAAAGCATAGCATTCATGATCTTTAATCTTAATTTTAATAGTAGGTTACCACTCATCATAAAGTTTTTTAGGGATAGAAACTTCCAACTCAAGTTTTTCTTCATAAGATTGCATCAAAGCATCAACGATATGTTTGGTAAAGGCTTTATTTTGACAATAAGCATGAGGAGAATTTAGCACGGATTGCAACAAGGAAATACAATCTATCACAGATCAATTATCATAATTAAATTCCTTGAAATCCAAAATAGTGGGTTCATTAATATTTAAAGTTTTGACTTCTTCAATCCCACTTTTAACAATTTTAGCATCAAGATCTAAAGACTCCGAATTTTTGGAACGTCTTCTAGGTAAAAGTGGATCATATTAAGTCCCATCATTATCAAGATTCATATTGCAAAACAAAGATTTAATAGGGGACACATCAATAAATTTTAGATCTTCATCTTTATTATCATGGAAACTAGAAGAACACGCTTTTATAAAGCAATCTTTCTTAGCACACATCCTAGCGGTTCTTTCTTTGCACTCATCAATGGAAATTATCATAGCTTTGAGAGACTCATTGATATCATGCTTAGGAGGAATAGATCTAAGTTTCAAAGAATCAACATCAAGAGAAATTCTATCAACGTTCCTAGCCAACTCATCAATCTTAAGCAATTTTTCTTCAATCAAAGCATTGAAATTCTTTTGCGAGGTAATAAATTCTTTTAATATTAGATTCAAAATCAGAGGGTATCTTATTAAAATTTCCATAAGAATTGTTGTAGGAATTACCATAATTATTAGAGGAATTACTAGGGTACAACCTAGGATTAAAGTTTCCTCTATACGCGTTGTTACCAAAATTATTCCTACCAACAAAATTCACATCCAAAGATTCATTATTATTCTCAATAAAAGTAGACAAAGGCATATCATTGGGATCAGAAGAAACACTTTTATTAGCAAATAATTTCATAAGTTCATCCATCTTACCACTCAAAACATTAATTTCTTCTATCGCATGCACTTTCTTATTAGTAGATCTTTCAGTGTGCCATTGAGAATAATTAACCATAATATTATCTAGGAGTTTAGTAGCTTCTCCTAAAGTGATTTCCATAAAAGTGCCTCCCTCGGCCGAATCTAGAAGATTTCTAGAAGCAAAATTCAATCCAGCATAATTTTTTTGTATAATCATCCACAAATTCAAACCATGTGTAGGGCAATTACGTATCATTAATTTCATCCTCTCCCAAGCTTGTGCAACATGTTCATGATCAAGTTGCTTAAAATTCATAATATCGTTTATAAGAGAGATGATCTTAGCGGGAGGAAAATACTTAGAGATAAAAGCATCTTTGCACTTATTCCACGAATCAATACTATTTTTAGGCAAAGACGAAAACCAAGCTTTAGCACAATCTCTAAGCGAAAAAGGAAATAACTTCAATTTAATAATATCATTGTCCACATCTTTATTATTTTGCATGTCACACACATCAACAAAGTTGTTTAGATGGGTAGCGGCATCTTCACTAGGAAGGCCGGAAAATGGATCTTTCATGACAAGATTCAGCAAAGCAGCATTTATTTCAAAAGATCCAGCATCGGTAAGAGGAGCAATCGGAGTGCTAATAAAATCATTGTTGTTGGTATTGGTAAAGTCACACAATTTGGTATTATCTTGAGCCATCGTGACAAGCAAGCAATCCGACACACAAGCAAACAAGAAACGGGCAAAAAGAGGCGAATAGAGAAAGAGAGGGAGGATGGAGAGAGAGAGAGGGCGAATAAAACGGCAAGGGTGAAGTGGGGGGAGAGGAAAACGAGAGGCAAATGGCAAATAATGTAATGCAGGAGATAAGGGTTTGTGATGGGTACTTGGTATGTTGACTTTTGCGTAGACTCCCCGGCAACGGTGCCAGAAATCCTTCTTGCTACCTCTTGAGCACTGCGTTGGTTTTCCCTTGAAGAGGAAAGGGTGATGCAGCAGAGCAGCGTCAGTATTTCCCTCAGTTTTTGAGAACCAAGGTATCAATCCAGTAGGAGGCCACGCACGAGTCCCTCGCACCTACACAAACAAATAAACTCCTCGCAACCAACGCGATAAAGGGGTTGTCAATCCCTTCGCGGTCACCTACGAGAGTGAGATCTGATAGATATGATAAGATAATATTTTTGGTATTTTTATGATAAAGAGAAATAAAGATGCAAGTAAAATAAATGGCAAAGGAAATAACTAAGTATTGGAAGATTAATATGATGGAAAATGGACCCAGGGGCCATAGGTTTCACTAGAGGCTTCTCTCGAGAGCATAAGTATTACGATGGGTGAACAAATTACTGTTGAGCAATTGACAAAATTGAGCATAGTTATGAGAATATCTAGGTATGGTCATGTATACAGGCATCACGTTCGAGACAAGTAGACCGACTCCTGCCTGCATCTACTACTATTACTCCACACATCGACCGCTATCCAGCATGCATCTAGAGTATTAAGTTCAAGAGAACAGAGTAACGCTTTAAGCAAGATGACATGGTGTAGAGGGATAAACTCATGCAATATGATATAAACCCCATCTTGTTATCCTCGATGGCAACAATACAATACGTGCCTTGCTGCCCCTACTGTCACTGGGAAAGGACACCGCAAGATTGAACCCAAAGCTAAGCACTTCTCCCATTGCAAGAAAGGTCAATCTAGTAGGCCAAACCAAACTGATAATTCGAAGAGACTTGCAAAGATAACCAATCATAAATAAAAGAATTCAGAGAAGATTCAAATATTGTTCATAGATAAACTTGATCATAAACCCAAAATTCATCGATCTCAACAAACACACTGCAAAAGAAGATTATATCGAATAGATCTCCACAAGAGAGGGGGAGAACTTTGTATTGAGATCCAAAAAGAGAGAAGAAGCCATCTAGCTAATAAATATGGACCCATAGGTCTGAAGTAAACTACTCACACTTCATTAGAGAGGCTATGGTGTTGATGTAGAAGCCCTCCGTGATCGATACCCCCTCCGGCGGAGCTCCGGAAAAGGCCCCAAGATGGGATCTCGTGGAGACAGAAAGTTACAGCGGTGGAATTAGGGTTTTGGCTCCGTATCTGGTAGTTTGGGGGTACGTAGGTATATATAGGAGGAAGGAGTACGTCGGTGGAGCAACGTGGGCCCACGAGGGTGGGGCGCGCCTGGGGGGTAGGCGCGCCCCCTACCTCGTGCCTTCCTGGTTGATTGCTTGACGTAGGGTCCAAGTCCTCTGGATCATGTTCGTTCGGAAAATCACGTTCCCGAAGGTTTCATTCCGTTTGGACTCCGTTTGATATTCTTTTTCTACAGAACTTTGAAATAGGCAAAAACATCAATTCTGGGCTGGGCCTCCGGTTAATAGGTTAGTCCCAAAAATAATATAAAAGTGTATAATAAAGCCCAATAATGTCCAAAACAGGATATAATATAGCATGGAACAATAAGAAATTATAGATACGTTGGAGACGTATCAGAAGTTTCCTTGGCAGAATAGCTCCACCGGAGCCCTAGATTGGTTCTGCCCAAGTTCCGCCTCGATATGGTGCGCTTCGTCCCGAAAGCTTCCTCTTTATTTTTTCCAAGTAAAGACCCTTCATATACCAAAAGATGGGCACCGGGGGCCTGCCAGGTGGGCGGCAAGGTAGGGGGTGCGCCCCACCCTTGTGGTTGCCTGGTGGGTCCCCCCTAGTGCTTTCTTCACCCAATATTTTTTATATATTCCAAAATAATTCTCCATGAAGTTTCAGGACTTCACCCAATAGGTCTATCAGATTTGCTCCTTTTCTAGTCTAGAATTCCAGCTGCTGGCATTCTTCCTCTTTTGTGTAAACCTTGTGAAATAAGAGAGAAAAGGCATAAGTATTGTGTCATAATGTGTAATAACAACCCATAATGCAATAACTATTAAAAGCATGATGCAAAATGGATGTATCAAGGGACTCCTCCCCCCTTGGACGCACCCCCTCCTTGGAGGAGGGGCTAGGGTTGCGCCCCTTGTCGGTGTCAAAACCGGCGGATCTCATGTAGGGGGTCCCGAACTATGCGTATAGGGTCGATGGTAACAGGAGACAGGGGACACGATGTTTACCCAGGTTCGGGCCCTCTCTACGGAGGTAACACCCTACTTCCTTCTTGATTGATCTTGATGAAGATGAGTATTACAAGAGTTGATCTACCACAAGATCGTAATGGCTAAAACCCTACAAGTCTAGCCTATATGATTATGATTGTTTCTACGGACTAAACCCTCCGGTTCATATAGGCAGCGGGGGGGACTAGGGTTATACAAAGTCGATTACATAGAAAGGAATCATCATATCCAGGCGCCAAGCTTGCCTTCCACGCCAAGGAGAGTCTCATCCGTACACAGGAGAGAGTCTTCGGTCTTGTACCTTCACAGCCCACTAGTCCGGCCCATGCCAGCAGGCTGGACGCCCGATGACCCCTTAATCCAAGACTCCCTCACCCTCCCTGCTCTTACCCCTATATATAGTGGAGGAAGAGGAGGGGAGTCACGGCCAAAAACCCTGGCGCAGCCCCTCCCCCTTCCTACCACCATACCTCGTCCTGTCGCGGCTTGGCGAAGCCCTGCCGAAGCACCACCACCAACATATCCACCATGTCGTTGTGCTAGTTGAGGTCCCATCTATTTCTTCCCCTTCTCTCGATGGATCAAGGAGGAGGAGACGTCACCGAGCCGCACGTGTGCTAAACTCGGAGGTGTCTTTCGTTCGGTGCTAGATCGGTTTGGATCATGAAGAGTACGACTATATCAACCGCGTTATATATGCTTCCGCTTTTGGTCTACAAGGGTATGTAGACACACTCCCCTCTCATTGCTTTGCATCTCCTAGATTGGTTCTTGGGTGTTTCATAGGATTTTTTTATTTTCATGCTTTGTTCCCCATCAGTATGATGTCAAGTTTCGGACATAGTTATATGATTTACTATTCTATGTTGTAGTGTTGGCACGAAGAATCATATAGGGTTATATAATGAATATCGTGCCTTACTGTCAACATGAATAATAGTCAACTCAGATAGTGTTTGATTATGTTTCTCCTAAAGCTAGCTGATCAACATCTGAATGACTCTGACTGCTGCATACAAGTCCAACTATAAGGATCTAAAACACCATGTGGAATTCCGAAAGGTTTTTTCCTATACCGCGAGACCCTATTTGGAACATGATAATTTCGTGAATCAGCAACTACACTATTTCCTTTGAATTTCAGCAACTACATTGTTTCAAGTGAAATTCAGCGACGACTACATTATTTCCTATCATCCAGGCCTAGAAAGGGTGTGATTTTTTCCAGTATACTTCAGATTTGCAGGGAGCACTTAAACACATACATCGACGAAGCAAAGAACTTGATTACAAGGTACAATCATGACTACCAATGCCTAGCTATTTTTCGAACTTGACTAACACAAAGGGTGTAATATGTAGGTTCAGGGAGCCCTATGATTTCTTGACCAAAGAAATCTTTCATGCTAGATTTTCTTTCATGATAACAATAAGCCTAGGAGCATCCCTGTCCATGGAACAATATTGGAGTGATAGAGTGCAACGGTCTTGCATTTCTCAATGCCCCTAGCTTTATTTTCATTGTTCTTATAATTCAGTGTGGTATTTAGAGATTCTAAATCCTTGTGCGATGATGTTGTGTATTTTGCAATTCAGTATAATCTTTTGTTAGACTGAATGTGATCGTAATAATTCATTTTCCAATCGTTGGTTTATATGCTTGTGGAATTTCTGGTGTGAAGAAGCACAGCTTATTTTATGCATGGATGCATTGGTTTATGTTACCAGACCGATTTGTTCTTAGAATATGGAGTTGATTATGATGAATGACGTGCTCCACTGGGAAAATGTGTTTGGTGTTTTTTTTGCCAATTTTATTAAAATATCTTTCTATCTATGTGGTTTTCGCATATGTTCTGTAATATTAGTCTAGACGTGTATCTGCACGAGCATGCTTACTAGTAGAGACTAAGTTCCATGACCTGGATATTAAGGTTACTAAGGTGAAAACCATAGTAGAGAGTTTGAAGAAGGAAGTGGATGATGCAAGGTTGCATTCGACCAGTGATGATGAGCACCAGGGCACAGGTCTTCCTATGACCACTCAGTTTCAGACAATGCCCAGGTCAGCGGCAGTGCCAACCACCGACACCAGAGCCACAGTCTCAGCTCCCGCTGCTGCACCTTCAGTTGCTCCTACAGTCCCTCCAACCGTTTCTAGTCCACCTGCCCAGCAGACAAGAGCCGAGATCTTTGCAAACACACTTCTCACTACTCCAACAACGTCTATGCACACTAGAGTTACAAGTCAAAAGACTTCTTCACCAGGAGCTGCCGGAGATTGATCCGAGAGCGATGCTTAGCTCTATACTCTTTTGAACTTTTTGGTACTTGTTTCCAAAGGGGAGAATTAGTATAGATCATCAGGGCTTCAAGAGAGAGTGCTTTGCTTTTGCTTGTTTGATTTTCGTTGAGTTTTTGCTACTTTGTGCTACTTTTGTTTGATGCTTGTATGAGACTATGCTACTTTGTTGCTTGATCATATCGTACTTTGATGATATGCATGTTTACCTATCTATCTCAATGCTTCTTATATGATTATTCACTTGTATGCTTGGTGACGAGTGCTTGTTATATTTCATTCATGTCATTTTGAGTGCTCCACCAAGATGTATGTGACATGGAAGAGTGGCCCATGATCCTAATCGATTGTGCATTTGAATTCAAACGCAATTTTTTAATAATGCACAAATTTAGGGGGAGCTCTTGCTTATCACATACTCTCTCCTTCCCAAAATGTAAGGCGCGATTGACTTGGCATGATCTTTGATGCATGACTTTGACCACTAATATATATCAAAGTACATGGATTAAACATGTATAAATGGCATCATCATATTTGTCTAGCAAAACAATTTTATTTTATATGTCTATATAAATATTTTATAGACACATAATACGTGGAAATCATAGTCAAAGTTGTGGAACGAAGACCAGAAAAGTCAATCAGCGCCTTATATTTTGGGAAGGAGGGGAGTACTTCTCAGCGATGATGTCATTCATTGATTATATCATTTGTAGAAGCTTTGATCTATATGTTGTCATCAGTTACCAAAAAGGGGGAGATTGAAAGTGCAGCTAATCCCCAGGTGGTTATGGTAAATTATAACAACACATATGTCATTGAACTAATGCCTATTCAAGATAGATTTTTAGGAAAGTTCAATGTTGGCATGGCAAGGACATGAGAATGTGGACCCCTTAAAATGCTAATGACATAGATTGGCAAAGCTTCAAGACTCTACATATTTGGTCAAGTGATCCAAGATCACATTGAGTCCATAGGAAAGTCAATATTAATAAATGGGGATGAGGTTTTGATCATGACTCAATTGCTCAAAGTGCTTGAAGATATTGCTCCAAAACCCTCAACCACATTCTCCAAATCATATTTGTCCAACTCCAAACCCTAAAAGTCCAACTCGGTCCTGCAGAATTCTTCCCATCCGGACCTACCGAGTTGATCCTAGATAGTGCCAAAGTCAGACCCTAGATTTTTTGGTTGTACCGAGATGACGATCGGTCCCACCGATTTGCACTGACCAAGTTTCTGTAACCCAATTAGTTCATTTTGGAATTATTGAGTTGAACCGATCAGAATTATCGAAACGAAGTCTCGCTTAGGTCATCGCATATCGGTCCGTCCGAGATTCTTTGTCCAGTCCCACCAAAATGCCCAACGTTCAAATCTTTTACATAGGTCGGTCTGATGGTAGCTAGAACTACGTCGGTATTTCCTCGGAGAGGGAGGGATGATGTAGCACATCGATGGTAGAGTATTTCCCTCAGTTATGAAACCAAGGTACCGAACTAGTAGGAGAACCAAGCAACACAACATAAATAGCACCTGCACACAAATAACAACACCTCGCAACCTGACGTGTTAAAGGGGTTATCAATCCCTTCCAGGGTACGGCGCCTCAAGATAGGCAAACAGACGTGAGGTAAATTGTAGTAGATTGATAGATCGAACGCCAAATAAAATAAAGTGCAACAAAGTATTTTTTTGTATTTTTGGTTTAATAGATCTGAATAAAAATGCAAAGGAAAAGTAGATCTCAAGGCAAATATATGAGAAAGAAGACCCGGGGCCCGTAGGTTTCACTAGTGGCTTCTCTCGAGAAAAATAGCAAATGGTGGGTAAACAAATTACTGTTGGGCAATTGATAGAACTTCAAATAATCATGACGATATCCAGGCAATGATCATTACATAGGCATCACGTCCAAGATTAGTAGACCGACTCCTGCCTGCATCTACTACTATTACTCCACACATCGACCGCTATCTAGCATGCATCTAGTGTATTAAGTTCATGGAAAACGGAGTAATGCAATAAGAACGATGACATGATGTAGACCAGATCCGTTTATCTGTATGGCGGTAGATATAGATCTCCTCCTTTTATCCTTAGTAGCAACAATACATACATGTCGGTTCACCTTTTGTCATTGGGATCAAGCACCGTAAGATCGAACCCACTACCGGGCACCTCTTCCCATTGCAAGATAAATAGATCAAGTTGGCCAAACAAAACCCAATATCGGAGAAGAAATATGAGGCTATAAGAGATCATGCATATAAGAGATCAAAGAAACTCAAATAACTTTCATGGATATAAAAAGATATGAATGATCATAAACTCAAAGTTCATCAGATCCCAACAAACACACCGCAAAAAGGTTACATCATATGGATCTCCAAGAGACCATTGTATTGAGAATCAGCGAGAGAGAGAGAGAGAGAGAGAGAGAGAAATCCATCTAGCTACTAACTACGGACCCGAAGGTCTACAAAGAACTACTCACGCATCATCGGAGAGGCACCAATGGAGGTGGTGAACCCCTCCGTGATGGTGTCTAGATTGGGTCTGGTGGTTCTGGACTCTGCGGCGGCTGGATGAATATTTTGACGCCTCCCCTAGGGTTTCTGGAATATTTGGGTATTTATAGAGCAAAGAGGCGGTCCGGGGGGCACCCAAGGTGGGCACAATCCACCAGGGCGCTCCTGGACCTCCTAGCGTGCCCTGGTGGGTTGTGCCCCCCTCGGGGCACCCCCCAGGTGCAACCAGGACCCATTACCTTCCTTCTGACCCATAAAAAATCATCGTGAAGTTTCGTGGCATTTGGACTCCATTAGATATTGATTTTCTCCGATGTAAAAACATGGAAAAAACAGCAACTGGCACTATGTCAATAGGTTAGTACCAAAAAATGATATAAAATGAATACAAAATGATTATAAAACATCCAAGATTGATAATAAAACAGCATAGAACAATCAAAAATTCTAGATACGTTGGAGACGTATCACAGTCTCATCGAGATTTTGGTTCGGTGTCACTGAGTTGAGTCAAAAGATGGTAAAGGTTGGATTTTGGGTGAAGACTATTTATACCCCCTCCACCCCACCTACTCTAAGGGAGAGCCATCAGAACGAACTACACTTCCACCATTCATTTTTCTGAGAGAGAACCATCTACTTATGTGTTGAAATCAAGGCATTCCAATCCAACCTTTTGAACCTTGATTTCTAGCCTCCTCAAGTTGCTTTCCACTCTAATCCTTCTCCTACCCAAGCCAAATCTGTGATAGAGTGATTGAGTGTTGATGAGACTATCTTTTGAAGCACAAGAGCAAGGAGTTCATCATCAACAACACCATATATTACCTTTTGAAGAGTGGTGTCTCCTAGATTGGTCAGGTGTTACCTGAGAGCCTTTAAGATCTTGTGGAGTTGAGCCAAGGAGTTTGTAAGGGCAAGGAGGTCGCCTACTTCGTGAAGATCTACCCCAAGTGAGGTTAGTCCTTCGTGTGACGTAAGCCGTGGTGGAATAGACAAGTTTACTTCTTCGTGGACCCTTCGTGGGTGGAGCCCTCCATGGTCTGGCGCCTCCTTGGGTTGAAGTCCCCATCAACATGGACGTATAACACCACCCATCGGAAGCACACCCAAAATCACCTTGTCTTCATTGCGTTTGATATCTCCGATTCCTCCTTTACGTTCATATGCAAAGTCATTACTTTTCGCTGCACAACTCTTAGACTTGCATGTGTAGGGTCTTGCTTGACTTGGTAGAATTGCTAAAACTTGTCTATAACTAAAATTGGGAAAATGATAAGTTTTTATTTGGCCAAGTAGTCTAATCATCCCCCCTCTAGACATACTTTCGATCCTACACTTAGCAACTACTCCTTTTTCTGCTTCTTCCTCCATTTGATTGCCCTTTACAAATTTCTGCTCCTCTCCCATTTGTTTTATTGGAATTGAAACCAGCAAGTTCCCTAAGGTTCAGTTCCTTTCCCCAAGCTACAACTTCGGATGTCTGTGTGATTGTTGGCCCCGCCTCCTGTATTGATGTGGAGTTCTCCAAGACAGTCGACTTGTCGCGAGGACTCATTGTTGTTTCCTTTTCCTTTAGAACAACAAGTTGATTATCTGCAAAATTCAGTTTTTTGGCTCCCACAGAGCCAGCTTATTCTTCCTTGGTTATTTTTAGGGGGCTTGTAACTTCCTTTTCATCCCCTTCCCTTAATCTTTCTCCATCAGCTCTATCCATCACATGATTCCTCCAGGTTGGTCCATCGCTACCGTGTTTGCTGCCTCCACTACCCATACCCTTGCTTCTCCAAAACCCCCCGGTCGCTCAAATCTCTATTCATTCCTTCACTTGAGCTGCCCTTGTAGATCATAGTTTTCAGCCATGGCCCAAAATGTCTAGCTCCTTCTCTTCTTGATCTTGTTGGGCAAGCCTTCTTTGTATGTCCGATGATACCACAGTTATAACAAAAGTCAGGTAAGTATTCATATTCAAAGGAAATAATCTTCTCTTTTTCCTTCCTCTTCCCTTCTATTTCATCCTCTTCGCCACCCATCACCTCTTCATTGGGCAACTCCCGCTCTTCCTCATCGTCACCAGTGATCAAAATTCTAAATCTCATTAAGGGAGTTGTAATATCGGTACGCACTTTAATCCTCGTAAAAGCCCCCATTGCTTCTTCATTGTCATCTAAATCCACATTAAGGACCTCCCCAATTCGATCTCCTACCAAATCCCCTGTTTCTTTACTCATCATCCCCATAGGAATTCCATAGGCTCTTACCCAAATCAGGATGGTTTTAAATTCATACTCGTCTATAGTCTTATTTGGTTCGTAATCCTCCATCACTATCAGATCTTTATTGAAGGTACAAGGTCCATCTTCCAAAGCTTTTTTCTTCACTGCCTTATCATGGATATTAGAGAGGAACCTCTTTCTGCCAAGATCTTTGCACCGAATTTCTGAGAACGGGCACCAGACATTGCCGAGTGTTCTTCCTAAATATTCAGCTTTTGCCTGCCTATATGAGAGGATCTTACCCACTGCTTGGTGCTTGCTCGCCTTTAAGGCACATGCTTGCTTCTTCCCGATCCTGATTTCGTTCTTCTCAGCTTCCGACAGCGGCATGTCGTTCAACTTACCCTCTACTTTCTCCAGTACCGGGGTTCTTCCTCCGCTCATAGCGGCGACCGCTGTCAGGGATTCGTCCCCGCTATCTCCACCTACCTCCCCCGCCTCCCTACAAGAACTAACACATCACGAAACTCCCACGCCACAGATCCTGCTTTCAGGTTCTCCCGCACAACTTGAGAGAGCACTAGGATGGCCAGAGGAGAGAAGGATTGCGCTGCGCCGCTACCAGATTGAGGAATCATGCACTCTTTTGTGGATTTGAAACTCTCGGATTCAAAAAAAAAAAGATTGCCGACCAAGGGTGCTGGACTCACCACGAAGTCGCCAGAAGTGACACGAAAACGTCATGTGTGGACATACTCTTTTGGGCACCCACCCTCCGAGTTGTTTTACCTCGTCGGATAGGGGCGGAGATGGCAGCAATGAGCAAACCAAGCGAAACCTTACTCTGATTTTATCAGTTAATCTCAACCATCGATTTCTCGCACTGGACGGCGAGGATTGGCGATCGTCACGAGCTTGCATAAACCAGAACTACCCCCATCAGATCGAACTCATACTGGTTTCTTCCACCGTCGGTGACCTCCAAGCGACCAAGCCCAAACCCCAACACCCGCGCGGCTCCCGCCGCCGCCGCACCGGAGATGGCGGCGTACCTGAGCATGGGCGAGGCGCACCGCCGCATCGCCGACTACCTCTCCCGCTTGGACGACGCTATCTCTCAGTCCGACGGCGCCGACCTCGCGTCTCTCCTCGCCATCTCCTCGGCGCCCGCCTCCACCCCGCTCTCCGACGCGCTCGCCGCTTTTCCGGATTTTCCCCGCCTCGCCTCCGACCGCTTCCCCCACCTCTCCGACTTCCTCCCCCCGCTCCTCCGCGCCATCCACTCCCACTCCCTCCGCCGCTTCGGGGACGCTTACTCCTCCTTCGAGAAGGCTGCTAGGTGCGTGCTGCCTTCCTCTCTGCACTCCTTCCGAACAAATTGGATAAACGCATTCGGATTTTAGAGGATTTGATGTGGTGTTGGTTGCAGCGCGTTCCTGCAGGAGTTCCGGAACTGGGAGACTCCTTGGGCGATGGAGGCGATGCACATGGTGGCGCTTGAGATCAGGCTGCTAGCTGAGAAGGTGAGCTGGTTGGTTGGTTGGTTTGGGTTTACCTGAGGTTTTGGGGCTCATGTCTGCTTGCTTATTGTCTTGGTGTAGGCAGACAGGGAGCTTGTGATGAGCGGGAAGAACCCAGACAAGCTGCAGGCTGCTGGGTCCTTCCTGATGAAGGTTTTTGGGGCACTTGCGGTATGGAATTCTGAAAGCTTTGTTTGATGTGCATTCTTGGATGGTAAAAAGAACTAGCAAGAGTCTGATCGAATTGAATGAAATTGCTTGTGATGAGCTTGCGCAATGCCGGTGCCTCAGAAGGTGCTTAGCAAAAGTGATCATTTTTTCCTTGTCACAAAGGGCAGACAAGGTTCTTACTTTGTAGCACCTATGCTTGATTAGGCACCAGTGCTTACCATGTGCTTAAGAATATAGTTGGCTCTTGTCGGTAGATAATGCGAGCATCTAAGCACCTATGTAGAGGAAATTGCATTGGAGTAGTCATAGCTTACTTGGTGTTTAATGTTGTGGTTCTGCCTAAGGCTTCAAGCGTGACATGTTGAAACATTCTGTACTGTACATTCCCTCTTGGTTGGAAACGGCCTATGTTGCCAGAAGAGGAGAAGCTGATGCATTTACATCAACCTAGAGGGTGGTGTTTTTGCATAGAAACTGCTCTAAAGTTACTGTTTATACAGTTTGGTCGCTCTTGTCAATATTGGTGCATTATCGCCTCACTCCCGCCATGGCCTCTAATTCTTGCCTCCGCCGCTTATCATCTGTCAAATTTATGCATACAATGAATTCTCTTCTGATAGCTATTTTTCGTGTATATGCTAGAATTGTTGGAGAGGTGATGTGACTCTTCCAACCAAACATGCATCAATTATACTTCTTTGATGCATCTTGTCGCTTTCTTTTTTAAAATGGTTATATTCTAAAGATTCTGACTCTTGGTTATTGGTGAATCTCCAACCTTATACAGGTTAAAGGACCTAAGCGCGTTGGGGCACTGTATGTTACCTGCCAGCTGTTTAAAATTTATTTCAGGGTAGGTTATTCACTGTAATGTTTTTGTCTAATCTGTAACTTCAGTACTCGTATTAATAAGCACAGACAGTGTCTAGATAGCATGCCAAATGTAGCTAAAGTGTAGTATGCACTGGAATCCCAATATACGTGATTTAAGATACAACAGGCTAACACTTGATGCTCAAATTATGCAGCTTGGTACTGTTAACCTTTGCCGTAGTGTCATAAGGAGTATCGAAACAGCTAGGAATTTTGATTTTGAAGATTTTCCAGTGAAAGATAAGGTAAGATAGTAAAAGTTGTGGTCTCTCTTCTCTATCAATACAAAGCATTATATTAACATGCATGTTGATCCAATAATAATCTTGATTATTCATGACGGCACAGGTCACTTATATGTATTATACAGGTCGCTTGGAGGTGTTTAATGAGAATTTTCTTGTTGTAAGTTCTCTCTCACTCTCTCTCCTTGTGTGTGAACATTTTTTGTATATTCTGCTATGGCAAGTTATTTTGACCTATGAAACGGTGAGGCTGCTAATATTTTTTTTATTCTGGTTTGAATCAGGCTGATCAGAAACTAACTTATGCTTTGATGCATTGTAATCCTCAAAGCGAATCAAATTTGAGGTATTTGTATTACTGGGTGTTTTGTAGCTTGTGATGTATGGGGTACACATTTGTTGGAACTACTAATGGTATGTTTTTTTCTAGGAAAATTTTGAAGTTCCTAATCCCTGTAAAGCTGTCAATTGGTGTATTGCCAAGGAGGACCCTCCTGGAGAAGTACAATCTGCTTGAGGTATATATCATTGTACTCCTGTTTACTAATGTGAAGGAGATTGTGAAATGCAATATATGTACTCCCTCCGTCCGGAATTACTTGTCGCTCAAATGGATGTATCTAGCACAAAAATACATCTAGATACATCCATTTGAGTGACAAGTAATTCCGGACGGAGGAAGTAGTTTATTTAGTACTCCCTCCGTCCCAAAATTCTTGTCTTAGATTCTTCTAGATACAGATGTATCTAATACTAAAACATGACTTGATACATCCGTATTTAGACAAATCTAAGATAAGAATTTTCGGACGGAGGGAGTACCACCATTTCCGATTGCAAAAACATTTATCTTGGTTGTTCACAAATATTCCCATGAACATAATTTGTTTCTTTTGTTATGATTACACTTAGTACTCCATATGTGAACAATTAGGGTAGAACACTAGGCCATAGGCTCTGATGCTGATGCAACGTCAATGCGTTAACCTTCAGTTTTCAAGAAGCAAGATCTACTAACATTTGGGTGTGACTGGAAAATTATAGACGATAAAGGGGAATACTGTAGCAGCAATTTGAGTGCATTTGGATACTCTACTGGTATAAGTACATTTCGTTAACATGAAGTCTCATGAGTACATGAACGTCCTATGTTTAACTTACCAATTCTTCGAGATGATTAACAAGTTAATCTAGGTGTGTCAACTTTTTAGTATTATCTCTTACCCTAGGGTCTATATGGGATTAGATAAGACAAAAGGTTGGGAAATCTACAGTAGATATAAGATTTGTGAACCTTTTGAGAACCATGATTAACTTTATCAGAACCTTATCAACATTTACGCTAAAAATAATCTAATTGGCATTCTCAGGTCCTTGTCCCCTGAGAACAATGATTGGTGACAGATTATGATAAGTATGCTTGGCCTAGTGATCATTCATCAAATGATAAGGCTTAGTCCATTATATGAATTACTTCCGTAATCGTGAGTTGAGGTTTTAAATGATGACCAACCTCTGAGAAAACAAGCAAAAGTACTAAGAGCCCAATTTTGCTTTTATTGCCGTGTGACATTACTATAAGCTGATTGCTTGTCTTAAATATATACTCTTGTTTTCCATACCCTGGCTAATTTAAATTTCTCGTTGTAGTTTGTAGGCTGTATCTTGGGTAAGTGATGGATTCGTATTGTATCTTCTACTGTATTACTTTTGTGAAATATACTGTTGCCTTGAATTATTTATTCTGTTTCATAAAGATGTTCTTTTAATGTGGATGTTATATTCCTTCACTGTGGTGTGACTTTACTACTTGGAGATTTCCTGTAACCATTTTGATTTGTACAAGTTGGTAATTTAACCTTTCAGTATGCAGATATTGTGACCTCACTTAGGAGAGGGGATCTCAGGCTCCTTAAGCAAGCCCTTGATAGACATGAAGACCAGTAAGTTCACATATTTGTGTGCTGAAAAAGTTTTGACCCTCCGCTATCACTGATTGCTTCCTTCTTTTTTGTATGGGGACATTGATTGCTTCCTTCTTTTTTGTATTGGGACATGATTGCTTCCTTCTTTTTTGTATGGGGACACTGATTGCTTATTTCTGTTTGAAGGTTACTAAAATGTGGTGTCTACCTTGTGTTGGAGAAACTTGAACTCCAGGTCTACCGAAGATTAGTGAAGAAAATGTGAGTGTGATCTTGAAGGTGTCCTTGTCACACTGTTACAGAATAAACCAATCCCTTTTCGCTTTGCTTTCTTCTGCAGCCATATCATACAGAGGGAGAAGGAACCATCGAAGGCGCATCAAATCAAGCTAGATGTCTTGGTAAAGACTCTCCAATGGCTTGGAATCACCATGGATGTGGATGAGGTACTTGGAGAGTCCAACATATTGTTTTTTCTAACTGACAGTATCTTGATTTGCTATGATAATAATGTAACCTGATTTCCTCCCTTGCTGCTATCAGGTGGAATGCATCATGGCGTGCCTGATATACAAGAATCTCATAAAAGGATACTTTGCCCACAAAAGCAAAGTTCTTGTCCTTAGCAAACAAGACCCCTTCCCAAAGTTGAACGGAAAACCCGTTTAGTTCGTAGCGATATCTCATAAGCTTGTACACCTAATGAAAGTTTCTCTTATCTTTGATGTACGGAACATGACAGGTTTATGTAAAATTACCGCGGCTCTGATTGTAACAACATTTGTATTCTAGCTGCAATGTTTGTAAACATTTATGGTTGGTAGCCTCCACTTAAACAGTGGTTTTCATAGGTTCAGTGAGGTACAATATTGTATTCTGGATAAACTAAATTTGCAGACTGCAATTAAGGCCATAGTAAAAAACCAAACTGCAAACCTAACTGGTGAGGCTGTCGGTTCAGATTTTTACTTGTCAGACCGCTAGTTCATCGGTTCATTTGGGACAAAAAGCCAAAATATTTAAGATAAACTTTTAACATTTTCACCTCACATCAAATGAATACGCATAATATAGGACTAGAACTTATTCAAGAGTAAACATAATTGATAGATCCAATAGCAACAATATAAGAGTTGCCATCATCACACTCTTGCATAGGCGACATTGATCTTTCATATGCAAATTTATTTGTGCTAGTAACTCATACCATAGGAGGATATGGAATATGCTGTAACAAGTTTGCTAAACAATAACAAAAATTAATACTTCTGCAGCGTTAAGGATATGGAATATGCAATTACAAGTTCGCTAAATAATAAATGATGACGATTGTAGGTATGATGCCATTTTGATGACTTTGAAGAAGCAAGCTCAACTCACTGAACTACTACTCCCTCTGTCCGGGTTTAAAGGGCCTCTTGGCCAGGAAGCCCTGTCCGGAATTGTAAGGCCGCGCACATTAAACCTGCTCCAATCACAGTATTTTACCGTTTCCTATTCCCATGCCATGCCTTGTTAATCACGTGTGCAGTTACGAGCCATGCATGCAAGCCAGTGCATGCTAGCCTTTGCCTGCAAGCCGCCCCAGCCGTACCTTGTTTCTTGCGTGGGCTGTTTATGGCGTTTGCATGCGCATCTAAGCTGCTGCGGTTTATTAATGTAGCATCTACTTTAAGCTAGAACAGAGCCTCCTAATTGGCCAATTTCAGCTGTAATTTTCAAGCTCTTGTTTTAAGCACTGCCTTGGTCCTATCAAAATGGTCTTTGGGCCTAATAAACCCGGACGGAGGGAGTAGATTGCAAGGCAATAAGTGAATCATACACCTCAGTTGCTTGTGCCGGTCATCCTTGGCAAAACAGTAAAGAAAAATACAAGTGACGATGAGAGAAGCCCAAATAAGTGCAAAAATTAAAAGATACCTTTTCTCTTTTCTTTTTTGCTTCTCACCTGGAAGACTTGCACAAATTGTGTTGTCCAATAGTGCGCAAAAGGAAGCTCTCACATGAAATGATACCAAATAAAAGCAAAAGAGCAACAACAACAATTGTGCTTGCTTGTTAACATGCAACATTACAATTTTTTAGCACAGAACTACACACTGGTAGGATTGTGATGAAACAAAGCTTTTATAAACCGTATACCTTGACATTGCCACCAAAGCCCGTCACAAATCTTGATTGAAACTAAGTAAATAATTATGCACTATCACACAAGTAAGGAGGCTAGAATATTACAAGGGCTAGCATTACACTTTCCTGATGGATATCTAACACTAGCAACCATGAAGAACTAGTTAGGTTAGGATTAGAGCATCTCCACTCGCTCCCCCCCCCCCCAAAAGCCCCCAAGCCCCTTTTATCGCCGGCTAAATAAAACGGCCCAGTCGCGCCCCTAGAAGCCCATTTTTCGCTGGTTAGGGCCAAATTTGGCGCCGGCGGACCCAGGCCAAACCCGGCGCGCTGGGGGGCGCCCGGGGACATCGGGGGAAACAATTTTGGCACGAAAACTGGTGGACCCATCGAGTCAGCGGCTACGCGTCGCCGAGAATCTTGGTCGTCCTCATCGCCTCGGTTTCCCTCGGGAATCAATGCAAAGGCTACCGCCAGTCAGCCTTCCATTGATTCACGGGTGGCGCAGTGAAGGCGCGCCACCGCCGCGCGTCCCGCCCCTCCCCACTACGCGTCCACACTGCTGCCGCCCGCTTGGTGCCCACTCGCCGCTATAAAAGGCGCCCTCTCTCGCCGCTGGCTGCACACTTGCCACAACCGCTCTCTCTCGCCGCCGACGCCTCTTTCTCTCTCTAGCCGCCGATGCCCCCTCCTCTCCTTCGCCTCGGGCTCCCTCTCTCTCCTTCGCCAACGATGGTTGAACGTCCCCGACGATGGAGCGGCGGCCAATGGCTTCGGCTGCCGCCACCTGCACGAGGCGGAGGCCCGTCTCCTCTACGAGGTAGACTACCCGGCGCCGCCCGACACGCGGGTGCCGGGCTCGTGGAGGCTCAGCGTCGACGGAGTCCCGGTGCCCCCGCCGCCCTCCGATGCTGAACGGCACGCCGAGATCGTGCGCATCAGGTCGTCGTTGCCCGAGCACGCGCGGCAGCAGCCGAGGTACGGCCCCGACAGCCACAACATGTGGATAGCGTACTTCGAGCACTGCCACGCCGACCAACTGGCTGCCACAAACGGCGTTAAACCCCGTGGCCGCCACAACTCCGAGGGGCGGCACCAATGGTGGGGCATCCCCAGCGCACGCTCGAAGCCGTCCTCGAGCACATCAAGGCCGACAACTCACCGCGCATGGAGTACTCTGTGCCCCTCCTCCTGTCGCTGCCGCAGCATCTCCTGGACGCCGAGGCGAATGGAGGCGACGTCGTCGTCCTTGTTGGTCTCCCGTTCCTCTGGGTTGCCGGCGCTCCTCCCCGTCAAGCCGGAGCCACAGGAGACGCCGCTCAGGCGGCGGACCCGCGGTGCGCTCTCATCATCAACAAGGGCGGCCGTGTCCCTTCACCTCCCTCCTTCCGCCTTGTCAAGCCGAATACCGAGCCGACAATCCTTCATGTGAAGGAGCACCAGGCCATGGCCGTCGACGAGGAGACCGGCCTCAAATGGGCGCGGGGCGACTACGTCCGGCAGGGGATGGAGCGCCACCGCCGCGCCCTCGAGGAGATCGCCGTCCGGCGGCGCGGCCGCGAGGAGGGCGTCGTCTAAAGGAAATATGCTCTAGAGGCAACAATAAAGTTGTTTATTTTATATTTCCTTATATCATGATACATGTTTGTTATTCATGCTAGAATTGTATTAGCCGGAAACTTGATACATGTGTGGATACATAGACAAAAACACGGTGTCCCTAGTAAGCCTCTACTAGACTAGCTCGTTAATCAAAGATGGTCAAGTTTCCCAACCATAGACATGTGTTGCCATTTGATGAACGAGATCACATCATTAGGAGAATGATGTGATGGACAAGACCCATCCATTAGCTTAGCATATTGATCGTTAAGTTTTATTGCTATTGCTTTGTTCATGTCATATACATATTCCTTTGACTATGAGATTATGCAACTCCCGGATACCGTAGGAATACCTTGTGTGCTATCAAACATCACAACAAAACTGTGTGATTATAAAGATGCTTTACAGGTATCTCCGAAGCTGTTTGTTGGGTTGGCAGAGATCGAGATTAGGATTTGTCACTCCGAGTATCAGAGAGGTATCTCTGGGCCCTCTCGGTAATACACATCATAAGAAGCCTTGCAAGCAATCTGACTAATGATTTAGTTGCGGGATGATGTATTACAAAACGAGTAAAGAGACTTGCCGGTAACAAGATTGAACTAGGTATGAAGATGCCGATGATCGAATCTCGGAAAAGTAACATACCAGTGACAAAGGGAATAACGTATATTGTCATTGCGGTACGACCGATAAAGATCTTCATAGAATATGTGGGAACCAATATGAGCATCCAGGTTCCGCTATTGGTTATTGACCGGAGAGGTGTCTCGGTCATGTCTACATAGTTCTTGAACCCATAGGGTCCGCACGCTTAACGTTTGATGACGATTTTGTATTATATGAGTTATGTTATTTGGTGACCTTCGGAGTTCCGGATGAGATCACGGACATGACGAGGAGTCTCGAGATGGTTGAGAGATAAAGATTGATATATAGGACGATGGTGATACGTCTCCAATGTATCTATAATTTTTGATAGTTCCATGCTGTTATATTATCATTCTAGGATGTTTTATAATCATTTTATAGCAACTTTATATCATTTTTTGGTACTAACCTATTGACCTAGTGCCCAGTGCCAGTTGCTGTTTTTTTGCATGTTTTTTACATCGTAGGAAATCAATATCAAACGGAGTCCAAACACCGTGAAACTTTTTGTGGATTTTCTATGGACCAGAAGACCACCAATGGGCCAGAGCAGCACCTGGGGAGTGCCCCGAGGGGGGCACAACCCACCAGGGCGCCTAGGGGCCCAGGCGCGCCCAGGTGGGTTGTGCCCACCTCGGTGGCCTCCCGCACCCCCTCTTTACCTATAAATTCACAAATATTCCGAAAACCCTTGGGGTTAACCTAGATCAGAAGTTCCGCCGCCGCAAGGCTCGGTAGCCACCGAAAACTAATCTAGTCCCCGTTCCAACACTCTGCCGGAGGGGGGAATCATCTCCGGTGGCCATCTTCATCATCCCGCCAGCCACCACGATGAGGAGGGAGTAGTCCACCCTTGGGGCTAAGGGTTTGTACCAGTAGCTATATGTTTAATCTCTCTCTCTCTCTCATGTTCTTGAGATGTCACGATCTTCATGTATCGCAGGGTTTGTTAATATAGTTGGATCATATGGTGTTTCCCCCTCTCTATCTTGTTGTGATGAATTGAGTTTTTCCCTTTGAGATTTTGTTGTTATCAGATTGAATACTTTTATGGATTTGAGAACACTTGATATATGTCTTGCAATTGAATACTCATGGTGACAATGGGGTATCATATTGATTCACTTGATATATGTTTTGGCACTCAACTCGCGGATTCCTGAGGTGACATTGGGGTAATCTATGCATAGGGGTTGATGCACGTTCTTGTCTTTGTTTCTCTAGTAGAAATCTTGGGGCACTCTTTGAAGTCCTTTGTGTTGGATTGAGTATTATGAATTTGCTTTGGTGTTATTTTAGTACGAACTCTTGAATAGATCGAACTGAAAGAATAGCTTTGAGGTGGTTTCGTACCCTACAAACAATTTATTCTTATGTTCTCCGCTAGATAGGAACTTTGGAGTGATTCCTCGTTGCACGTTGAGGGATGGTTATATGATCCAATTATATTAGCATTATTGAGAGATTGCACTAGTGAAAGTATGGACTCTAGGCCTCATTTTCAAGCATTGTAATACCGTTTTTGTGCCCGTTTACTATTTTCTACCTTGCTGTTTTTATTTATTCAGATTATAAAAATATATTTCTACCATCAATATTACACTTTTATCACCATCTCTTCACCGAACTAGTGCACCTAGACAATTTGCCATTGTATTGGGTGTGTTGGGGACACAAGAGATTTCTTGTATTTGGTTGCAGGGTTGTTTGAGAGAGACCATCTTCATCCTACACCTCCCACGGATTGATAAACCTTAGGTCATCCACTTGAGGGAAAATTGCTACTGTCCTACAAAACTCTGGGCTTGGAGGCCCAACACGTGTCTACAAGAATAAAGTTGCGTAGTAGACATCAGATAGTATTCAGACACAGGAAGTGTTCCGGAGAGTATCGGGTACATGTCGGGTCAATGGAAGGGGTTCTGGGCACACCCGACAAAGATATGGGCCTTATGGGCCAAGAGAGGGACAGACCTACCCACAAGGGGTTGGTTGACACGTCCATTTTGCATCATGTTTTCTTACTGTTATTTATGATGTTTTTATCCATAATAATGCTTTTTGGAGTAATTCTAATGCCTTTTCTCTCATAATATGCAAGGTATACACAAAGAGGGAGAATTCTGGCAGCTGGAAATCTGGACCTGAAAAAGCTACGTCAAGCTACCTATTATGCACAACTCCAAATGAGATGAAACTTCACGAGGATTTTTTATGAAATATTTGTGAATTATTGGAGCAAATAACTACCAGAGGGGGCCCACCACCTGGGCAAGCCAGGGAGCCCAGGCGCGCCCTGGTGGGTTGTGCTCACCCAGGCCCACCTCAGGTGCCCATCTTTTGGTATATAGGTCATTTTGACCTAGAAAAAAATAAGGAGATGACTTTCGGGACGGAGCGCCACCGCCTCGAGGCGGAACTTGGGCAGGAGCACTTTTGCCCTCCGATGGAGCGATTCCACCGGGGGAACTTCCCTCCCATAGGGGGAAATCATCGTCATCATCATCACCAACAACTCTCCCATCTTGGGGAGGGCAATATCCATCGACATCTTCAACAACACCATCTCCTCTCAAACCCTAGTTCATCTCTTGTGTTCAATCTTGTTACCGGAACTATAGATTGGTGCTTGTGGGTGACTAGTAGTGTTGATTACATCGTGTAGTTGATTACTCTATGGTTTATTTGGTGGAAGATTATATGTTCATATCCAATATGCTATTTAATACTCCTCTGATCATGAGCATGTTTATCATTTATGAGTAGTTACTTTTGTTCTTGAGGTCATGGGAGAAATCATGTTGCAAGTAATCATGTGAACTTGATATGTGTTCGATATTTTGATAGTATGTATGTTGTGATTCCCTTAGTGGTGTCATGTGAACGTCGACTCATGACACTTCACCATATTTGGGCCTAAGGAATGCATTGTGGAGTATCAATTAGATGATGGGTTGCGAGAGCGATAGAAGCTTAAACCCCAATTTATGCACTATTCCGTAAGGGACCGATTGGACCCAAAAGTTTAATGCTATGGCTAGAATTTATTCTTAATACTTTTCTCGTGGTTGCGTATGCTTGCGGGAGGCTTAATCATAAGTAGGGGTTTGTTCAAGTCAGAACAACACCTAAGAACCGGTCCACCCACATATCAAATTATCAAAGTACCGAACACGAATTAAATCGATATGATGAAAGTGACTAGATGAAATTCCCGTGTACCCTCAAGAACACTTTACTTATTATAAGAGACCGTTTTGGCCTGTACTTTGCCTCAAAAGGATTGGGCTACCTTGCTGCACTTTTTTACTACTATCGTTACTTGCTCGTTACAAATTATCTTGCTATCAAACTACTCTGCTACTTACAATTTCAGCACTTGCACACATTACCTTGCTGAAAACCACTTGTCATTTCCTTCTGCTCCTCGTTGGGTTCGACACTCTTACTTATCGAAAAGATCTACAATTGATCCCCTATACTTGTGGGTCATCACTGGTGCGTGATTGCTCTCTGACTATAGCGCCAGAAAAGCTCTTGTCTGCTAGGACTACGTCGATATTTCCCCAAAGAGGAAGGGATGATGCAGCACAATGACGGTAGGTATTTCCCTCAGTGAAGAAACCAAGGTTATCGAACCAGTAGGAGAACCAAGCAACACAACGTAAATAGCACCTGCACAAAAACAACAACACCTCGCAACCCGACTTGTTAAAGGGGTTGTCAATCCCTTTCATGTAACGATGCTAGAAATTTGTAGTAGATTGAAATAATAGATCGCAAATAAAATAAAGTACAAAAAAGTATTTTTTGTATTTTTGGTTTAATAGATCTGAATAAAAATGCAAAGGAAAAGTAGATCACAAGCAAATATATGAGGAAGAAGACCCATGGGCCGTAGGTTTCACTAGTGGCTTCTCTCGAGAAAGATAGCAAACGATGTGTAAACAAATTACTGTAGGTCAATTGATAGAACCTCAAATAATTATGACGATATCCAGGCAATGATCATTACATAGGCATCACATCCAAAATTAGTAGACCGACTCCTGCCTACATCTACAACTATTACTCCACACATCGACCGCTATCTAGCATGCATCTAGTGTATTAAGTTCATGGAAAATGGAGTAATGCAATAAGAACGATGACATGATGTAGACAAGATCCGTTTATCTATTGCGTAGATATAGATCCCATCTTTTTATCCTTAGTAGCAACGATACATACGTGTTGTTTCCCTTTTTGTCACTGGGATCAAGCACCGTAAGATCGAACCATTACCGAGCACCTCTTCCCATTGCAAGATAAATAGATCAAGTTGGCCAAACAAACCCAAATATCGGGGAAGAAATACGAGGCTATAAGAGATCATGCATATAAGAGATCAAAGAAACTCAAACAATTTCATGGATATAAAAAGATATGACTGGTCATAAACTCAAAGTTCATCAGATCCCAACAAACACACTGCAAAAAGAGTTACATCCTATGGATCTCTAAGAGACCATTGTATTGAGAATTCAGCGAGAGAGAGAAAGCCATCTAGCTACTAACTACAGACCCGAAGGTCTACAAAGAACTACTCATGCATCATCGGAGAGGCACCAATGGAGGTGGTGAACACCATCCGAGATGGTGTCTAGATTGGATCTGGTGGTTCTGGACTCTATGCCGGCTCGATGAATATTCCGTCGACTCCCCTAGGGTTTATGGATTTTTTGGGTATTTATAGAGCAAAGAGGCAGTCCGGGGGGCACCTGAGGTGGGCACAACCCAGCAGGGCGCGCCTGGGCCTCCTGGCGCGCCCTGGTGGGTTATCCCCTCCTCGGGACTCCCCCCAGGTGTAACCAGGGCCCGTTGTGTTCCTTCTGGCCCATAAAAATTCTCCGTGGAGTTTGGTGGCATTTGGACTTCGCCTGATATTGATTTCCTGTGATGTAAAAAACATGGAAAAAACAGCAACCGGCACTTGGCACTATGTCAATAGGTTAGTACCAAAAAATGATATAAAATGACTATAAAATGATTATAAAACATCTAATATTGATAATAAAATAGCATGGAACAATAAAAAATTATAGATACGTTGGAGACGTATTAGTGCGCCCCCATATAGGCCGAAATAGGAGGAGAAGGAAACAGGGGTAGGGAGAAGGAAAGGGGAGGATTCAGCCTCCCCCTTCCTTCCCTCCCCCTCTCTCTTTCCTTTCCCCTATGGTTAATAAGGAAGGGGGGCACGAATTGGACAAGGCCCCAAGTAGGATTCCTCCTACTTGGCGTGCCCCCTTGGCTGCCCCCTCCCTCCCACCTATATATATATATATGAGGGGGGGGAGGCACCTAGAACACACACCAACAATTGTTAGCCGTGTGCGGCGCCCCCTCCATAGTTTACGCCTTCGGTCATATCTTTGTAGTGCTTAGGCGAAGCCCTGCGCGGATCACTTCACCATCACCGTCACCACGCCGTTGTGTTGACGGAACTCTCCCTCGACACTTTGCTAGATCACGAGTTTGACGGATGCTATCGAGCTGAACGTGTGCAGAACTCGGAGGTGCCGTACGTTCGGTGCTTAATCGGTCGAAACGAGAAGAAGTTCGACTACATCAACTACGTTGTCAAACGCTTCTGCTTTCGGTCTACGAGGGTACGTGGACACACTCTCCCCCTCTCATTGCTTTGCATCTCCTAGATAGATCTTGCGTGAGCGTAGGATTTTTTTGAAATTGCATGCTACGTTTCCCAACAGTGGCATTCAAGCCATGTCTACGCGTAGATGATATGCACGAGTAGAACACAAAGAGTTGTGGGTGGTGATTGTCATACTATTTACCACCAATGTCTTATTTTGTTTCGGCGGTATTGTTGGATAAAGCGGCCCGGACCAACCTTACATGACCACGTTCATGAGACCGGTTCCACCAACAGACATGCAACTAGTTTGGCATAAAGGTGGCTGGCGGGTGTGTGTTTCTCCAACTTTAGTTGAATGAATTTGAGTGCGGCCGGTCCTTGTTGAAGGTTAAAATAGCAAACTTGATAAATCACCGTTTTTGATACGTAGGTAAGAACGGTTCTTGCTTGAATCCTGTAGCAGCCATGTAAAACTTGCAACAACAAAGTAGAGGACGTCTAACTTATTTTTGCAGGGCATGTTGTGATGTGATATGGTCAAGACATGATGTGATATACATTATTGTATGAGATGGTCATATTTTGTAAAAGTTACTAGCAACCGGTAGGAGCCTTATGGCTGTCTCTTTATTGTACGAATTGCAAACGACATGTAATTGCTTTACTTTATCACTATGTGTTAGCGATAGTTGAGAAGCAATAGTTGGCGAGACAACCACGATGCTACGATGGAGATCAAGGTGTCAAGCCAGTGATGATGGAGATCATGATGATGCTTTGGAGATGGAGATCAAAAGCACAAGATGATGATGGCCATATCATGTCACATTTTTTGATTGCATCTTATTTTGCTTAGTTCGACGGTAGCATTATAAGATGATCCCTTAACTAAAATCTCAAGGTATAAGTGTTCTCCCTAAGTATCCACCGTTGCGAAAATTCTTCGTGCTGAGACAACACATGATGGGGGGGGGGGTTATAGGCTCTACGTTCACATACAACGGGTGCATGACAGTTTTGCACATGCGGAATACTCGGGTTAAACTTGACGAGCCTAGCATGTACAGACATGGCCTTAGAACACTGGAGACCGAAAGGTCGAACGTGAATCATATAGTAGATATGATCAACATAGAGATGTTCACCATTGAAGACAACTCCATCTCACGTGATGATCGGACATGGTTTAGTTGATTTGGACCATGTATCATTTAGATGACTTGAGGGATGTCAATCTAAGTGGGAGTTCTTAAGTAATTTGATTAATTGAACTTTAATTTTTCATGAACTTAGTCCTGATAGTATTTGCAATCTATGTTATAGATCAATAGCACACGATAGAGCTCCTATATATTTTTTGATATGTTCGTAGAGAAAAATTGAAAGATGATAGTAGAAATGATGCGGACTGGGTCCATGATCCGAGGATTATCCTCATTGCTGCACAGAAGAATTATGTCCTTGATGCACCGCTAGGTGACAGACCTGTTACAGGAGCTGATACAGACGTTATGAATGTTTGGCAAGCTCAATATGATGACTACTTGATAGTTTAGTGCACCATGCTTTATGTCTTAGAACCGGGACTTCAAAAATGTTTTGAACGCCATGGAGCATATGAGATGTTCCAAGACCTGAAATTGGTATTTTAGACTCATGCCTGTATCGAGAGGTATGAGACCTCAGACAAGTACTTTGCCTACAAGATGGAGGAGAATAGCACAACCAGTGAGCATGTGCTCAGAATGTCTGGGTACTACAATCGCTTTAATCAAGTGGAAGTTAATCTTCCAGATAAGATAGTGATTGACAGAGTTCTCTAGTCACTATCACCAAGCTACTAGGACTTCATGTTGAACTATAATATGCAAGGGATGACGAAAAAGATTCCCCAGCTCTTCGCGATGCTGAAATCAGCGAAGGTCGAAATCAAGAAAGAGCATCAAGTGTTGATGGTTAACAAGACCACTAGTTTCAAGAAAAAGGGCAAAGGAAAAGAAAGGGAACTTCAAGAAGAATGACAAGCAAGTTGCCACTCCCGTGAAGAAGCCCAAAGCTAGACCCAAGCCTGAAACTGAGTGCTTCTACTACAAAGGGAATGGTCACTGGAAGCGAAACTACCCCAAATATTTGGCGGATAAGAAGGATGGCAAAGTGAACAAAGGTATATTTGATATACATGTTATTGATATGTACTTTACTAGTGTTCATAGTAGCCCATGGGTATTTGATAACAGTTCATTTGCTAAGATTAGTAACTCGAAACAGGAGTTGCAAAATGAACATAGACTAGTTAAGGGCGATGTGACGATGCGTGTTGGAAGTGATTCCAAGGTTAATAAGATCACCATGGCACACTCCTTCTACCTTCGGGATTAGTGGTGGACCTAAATAAATGTTTTTTGGTGTTAGAGTTGAGCATGAATATGATTGGATCATGTTTATTGCGATACGGTTATTCATTTAAGCCAGAGAATAATTGTTGTTTTGTTTACATGAATAAAACCTTCTATGGTCATACACCCAATATAAATGGTTTATTGAAATCTCGATCGTAGTGATACACATATTCATAATATTGATGCCAAAAGATGCAAAGTTGATAATGATAGTGCAACATATTTGTGGCACTGTCGTTTAGGTCCTATTGGTGTAAAGCGCATGATGAAACTCCATGCAGATAGGCTTTTGGAATTACTTGATTATGAATCATTTGATGCTTGTGAACCATGCCTCATGGGCAAGATGACTAAAACTCTGTTCTCCGGAACAATGGAGCGAGCCATTGACTTATTGGAAATAATACATACCGATCTATGCGCTCCGATGAGTGTTGAGGCTCGCAGAGGGTATCGTTATTTTCTGACCTTCACAGATTATTTGAGCAGATATGGGTATATCTACTTAATGAAACACAAGTCTGAAAACTTTGAAAAGTTCAAAGAATTTCAAAGTGAAGTGGAGAATCATCGTAATAAGAAAATAAAGTTTCTACGATCTGATCGCAGAGGCGAATATTTGAGTTACGAGTTTGGCCTTCATTTAAAACAATGTGGAGTAGTTTCAAAACTCACGCCACCTGGAACACAACATCGTAATGGTGTGTATGAACATCGTAACCGTACTTTATTAGATATGGTGCGATCTATGATGTCTCTTACCAATTTACCACTATTGCTTTGGGGTTATGCATTAGAGACAACTGCATTCATGTTAAATAGGGCACCATCTAAATCCATTGAGATGACACCGTAAGAACTGTGGATTGGCAAGAAACCTAAGCTGTCATTTCTTAAAGTTTGGGGTTGCGATGCTTATGTGAAAAAGCTTCAGCCTGATACGCTCGAACCCAAATAAGAGAAGTGCGTCTTCATAGGATACCCAAAAGAAACTGTTGGTTACACCTTCTACCACAGATCCGAAGGCAAGATCTTTGTTGCTAAGAATGGATCCTTTCTAGAGAAGGAGTTTCTCTCGAAAGAAGTGAGTGGGAGGAAAGTAGAACTTGATGAGGTAATTGTACCTTCTCTCGAATTGGAAAGTAGCTCATCAGAGAAAACCGTTTCCGTGATGCCTACACCAACTATAGAGGAAGCTAATGATAATGATTAGGAAACTTTGGATCAAGTTACTACCGAACCTCGTAGTTCAACCATAGCACGTTCCGCACCAGAGTGGTACGGTAATCCTGTTCTAGAAGTCATGTTACTAGACGATGAGGAACCTACGAACTATGAAGAAGCTATAATGAGCCCAAATTCCGATAAATGGCTTGACTCCATGAAATCTGAGATAGGATCCATGTATGAGAACAACGTATGGACTTTGGTTGACTTGCCCGATGATCGGCGAGCCATAGAGAATAAATGGATCTTCAAGAAGAAGACTGACGCTGATGGTAATGTTACTGTATACAAAGCTCGACTTGTCGCAAAAGGTTTTTGACAAGTTTAAGGAGTTGACTACGATGAGACTTTCTCACCCGTAGCAATGCTTAAGTCTGTCTGAATCATGTTAGCAAGTGCCGCATTTTATGATTATGAAATCTGGCAAATGGACGTCAAAAATGCATTCCTTAATGAATTTCTTAAAGAGAGTTGTATATGATGCAGCTAGAAGGTTTTGTCAATCCTAAAGGTGCTAACAAAGTGTGCAAGCTCCGACGATCCATTTATGGAGTGGTGCAAGCATCTTGGAGTTGGAATATACGCTTTGATGAGGTGATCAAAGCATATGGTTTTATACAGACTTATGGAGAAGCCTATATTTACAAGAAAGTGAGTGGGAGCTGTGTAGCATTTCTAATATTACAATGACATATTGTTGATAGGAAATGATATAGAATTTCTGGATAGCATAAAAGGATACTTGAATAAGAGTTTTTCAATGAAAGACCTCGGTGAAGCTGCTTATATATTGGGCATCAAGATCTATAGAGATAGATCAAGACGCTTCATTGGACTTTCACCAAGCACATACCTTGATAAAGTTTTGAAGAAGTTCAAAATGCACTACTGCAGGATGCTGCTAACGCGACACTATGATCAGATACCCTTCGACGAAACTGTGTGCGATGCAATACTCGCAAACAGTGGTGTAAAAACCCATCAAAAAAGGTGCAAAACGTTTGCGATGACGGATGCATCAAACACGGTTTAGATTTTAGTTGCGTGTGCGAAGCAGAGCATACGATTGATCCAGAAGAACTGTTTGCGATTAGACAGAACAACAAAAATGGGCATCCATATCAATGTGTGTGCGATATACGACATACAGTTCCCTCTGATGCATTGTTTGCTATTAGGGAAAGCAATAGAAACGGTCAACCAGATCAAGGTGTGTGTGATATACGACATACGGTTCAGTCGGATGAATTGTTTTCGATTAGGAAAGAGAACATAAACGGTTCAACTTAACAAGATGTGTGTGATACGGGGCAAAAAGGCCTGAAGGTTAATTCGAGAACAAGTACACATAGGTTAATTTGACATACATGACTTATAAGTTTCATAGAAATCATATCACTTTTTTTAGAAAACATTTAATTGCGTTGAATGTATATAGTGCTTCATACTATTAGTTGAATTAACCTCGAGGTCTATGTTTTGGAAGCATGTCATAAAGTAGCGGGATAGACCTTCATTCAAGCCAATCAACATGTGTTCAAAAAACAAAAATTATCAAAAAGTAACGAGATAGACCTTCTTCAAGCCAATCAACATGTCTACAAAAAACAAAAAATGTCAGAAATTACAAAACAAGGACTTCGAGGTTAATTCAACTAATATGACGAAGCACTATATGCATTCAACGCAACTAAATGTTTACAGTGACCCATCACATCAGTTAATTTAACATCGAGGCCACTTCCCATACGGTCACCCATCTGATGACTACTCAAGCCTCAGCACTGTTAACTTAGGAGTTCTGTTAGATGAGCTATCTGTAGGGAAGCTGGTCCTTGGTGCTGTAGTATCCCTCAATGCCACATCCCCCGCATGTCAGTTTTTGTAGTGGGTAACTACATCGTCGCGCCATGCCCGACGCAACCGCATGCACACGAACTTTTATGATCGTGCGCTGGCCCCAAACACTGGCAACACAACTTATAAATTGACAGATGGAGTACTAGTTACAGTGATGAATATAATTAAGCAAAGGGATCGTACAAGTCTTTATCGACTAGAACGAGAATGCAATAGCACAATAAGAATTAAGGACACGATGATGTGATCGCAGTGGTGGTTACAGGAGGCAAGAAGAAAGATGCATCCATCAACGTACGACCTCCTCCTCCTCAACTCAGTGCGCCGGGCCACCGGCCAGCGGCTAAGGAGCGGCGATTTTTGTGGCGAGGTCAAGGTGCTTCTCAGCAAAGGCATCCAAGGCTTCCAGCCGGTTGAAGAAGGCCAACATCGTAGCGTCCTCACTGGCCTTGTAGATACCTATGTACATGATTTGCTCGTACACGTGGATGTGTAGGTCGATGAGTTCTTGTAGGGCGAGGCGCCTCGCGGCGAGCGCGACCTCCAGGTGGATATTCTTCATGGCGTCGACGGGCAGTCACAGGGCTACCAGTGCTTGAAAGAGGTTCCGACCATGGAGGCCGATTAGGGTGGCAAGCAATGAGGAGCCTAATACGTCTCCAACGTATCTATAATTTTTGATTGCTCCATGCTATATTATCCACTATTTTGGATGTTTATGGGCTTTATTATACACTTATATATCATTTTTTGGGACTAACCTATTAACCTAGAGCCCAGTGCCAGTTTCTGTTTTTACCCTGTTTTAGGGTTTCGAAGAAAAGGAAAATCAAACGGAGTCCAATTGACCTGAAACTTCACGGAACTCATTTTTGGAAGGAAAGAAGCCAAGAAGACTTGGAGTGCACGTCAGGGGATCTGCGAGGAGGCCACGAGGCAGGGGGCACGCCCTCCACCCTCGTGGCCCCCCTGACGTACTTCTTCCGCCTATATATCTCCATATACCCTAAAACTTCCAGAGAGCACAATAGATCGGGAGTTCCACCGCCAGAAGCCTCTGTAGCCACCGAAAGCCAATCTAGACCCATTCCGGCACCCTGCCGGAGGGGGCAATCCTTCTCCGGTGGCCATCTTCATCATCCCAGTGCTCTCCATGACGAGGAGGGAGTAGTTCTCCCTCGGGGCTGAGGCTATGTACCAGTAGCTATGTGTTTGCTCTCTCTCTCTCTCTCTCTTGTGTTCTTGAGGTGATACGATCTTGATGTATCGCGAGCTTTGCTATTATATTTGGATCCTATGATGTTTTCTCCCCCCTCTACTCTCTTGAAATGGATTGAGTTTCCCCTTTGAAGTTATATTATCGGATTGAGTCTTTAAAGATTTGAGAACACTTGATGTATGTCTTGCCGTGGATATCTGTGGTGACAATGGGATATCACATGATTCACTTGATGTATGTTTTGGTGATCAGCTTGCGGGTTCCGCCCATGAACCTATGCATAGGGGTTGGCACACGTTTTCGTCGTGATTCTCCGGTAGAAACTTTGGGGCACTCTTTGAGGTTCTATGTGTTGGTTGAATAGATGAATCTGAGATTGTGTGATGCATATCGTATAATCATACCCACGGATACTTGAGGTGACATTGGAGTATCTAGGTGACATTAGGGTTTTGGTTGATTTGTGTCTTAAGGTGTTATTCTAGTACGAACTCTAGGGCTGTTTGTGACACTTATAGGAATAGGGCAACGGATTGATTGGAAAGAATAACTTTGAGGTGGTTTCGTACCCTACCATAATCTCTTCGTTCGTTCTCCACTATTAGTGACTTTGGAGTGACTCTTTGTTGCATGTTGAGGGATAGTTATGTGATCCAATTATGATATTATTGTTGAGGGAACTTACACTAGCGAAAGTATGAACCCTAGGCCTTATTTCCACACATTGCAATACCGTTTACGCTCACTTTTATCATTAGTTACATTGCTGTTTTTATATTTTCAGATTAAAAAAACTATTATCTACTATCCATATTGCACTTGTATCACCATCTCTTCACCGAACTAGTGCACCTATACAATTTACCATTGTATTGGGTGTGTTGGGGACACAAGAGACTCTTTGTTATTTGGTTGCAGGGTTGCTTGAGAGAGACCATCTTCATCCTACGCCTCCTACGGATCGATAAACCTTAGGTCATCCACTTGAGGGAAATTTGCTACTGTCCTACAAACCTCTGCACTTGGAGGCCCAACAACGTCTACAAGAAGAAGGTTGTGTAGTAGACATCAAGCTCTTTTCTGGCGCTGTTGCCGAGGAGGTTAGTGCTTGAAGGTATATCTTTAGATCTTGCAATCGAGTCTTTTAGTTTCTTGTTTTATCACTAGTTTAGTTTATAAAAGAAAATTACAAAAAAATGAAATTGAGTTTGTCTCATACGCTTCATCTTTTTAATATCTTTCGTGAGCATGATGGAAAGGAAAATTCTGCCAAAGTGCTAGAAGAAGAATGCATTAGAATGTTTGGAACTAAATATTTGAATGATGAGCATGATTGCAATGTTGTTAGTACGAATTCTTTGAATATCCATGACACTAATGATGATTGCACTAGTTATGATGAAAATGTCTCCTATAAACATGTCAATTTTTGTGGAGTGCATTGGGTTTGTAAGTACACACCAAATAGAGAAGATAGATATTGCAAGAAGCATAAGTACTTAGAAACTAAATTGTTGAAAGAAGAGCTAGATGATTGTGCTAAAAATTTAAATTTTCTTGGCCATACTTGTGAGCTTTGTAATGAACGTGGTCATTTAATTATCCGATGCAAATTGTTTCATGATCTAATCGTGTCCAAAAATTGCGATGACTTGATTTCCCTTGCACATTATAATGATCTTAGTTTGATTATGGGCTACGAAGAAATGAAACGTATAACTAAGAATATTCCAAAATTTGCGCTTGATAGAGTTCTTCATTTTGACCTAGAGGAAATTTATATGTATTGTGCGGTGAATTGCATTGAAAATCCTTATATTGCCAATTACATAAAGAAAAGAAAACAAATAGAAGATGAAGAGAATACTAATGAAAGGGAAGAGACTTCCCAATATCCTCCTACTATTTCTTATGGTGAATCAGGTAACGAGGATGAGCCTCCTATTCAACCAATCTCATTAATAAGGAGCTCCAAAAAGAGGATTGAACCCACACATGATGTGGTGAAGAAGAAGAAAAGAAAAAGGAAGAGAGGTAAAAAGATATCTCCCCCAAATAATGCTTCTCCTATTACTATTGTGCCTCATGAAAATATAATTGTGGAAGATAATGATACTTCTTATGATCTTGAAAATCTTTTTGGCACTTGCTTGGACGAATATGATAATTGCTATACTATTGGTGCTATCTATACTATTAATGATGAGAGTGATTATGATTATGATATGAAAAGGCCCAAGTTTGGGGATGCTATGTTTATGAAGGCGATGTTTTTGATAATATATTTTCTGCAATTAATGTTTGTCCCAAGCTTGGGGATGCTACGCTTAATGAAGAAGATATTTTTAGTCTCCCAAGTTTTAATATGCAAATTTATAATGATGATAGCATGCCTCCTACCTATGATAATTATTGTGATGATACATATGCTATAAAAAGTAGTGATGATTATATTTATAAAACTTGTCATGATTATGATTACCCTTTTTTTGAACATTACTCTTTTAATGTGGAAACAATTTATAGTATTCAAGTCTCTTATGATACTCCCACTATTCCGATTAAGAAGAAATTTGCTTATGTGGAGAGTAATAAAATTTCTATGCTTGTAGATCATGAAAAGAATGATTTAGGTTCTGGTTATATTGTTGAATTCATTCATGATGCTACTGAGGGAGGAACATATGCTTGTAGGAATTGCAATAATATCAAGTTCCCTCTCTATGTGCTTAAAGTTTTGAAGTTATGCTTGTTTTGTCCTCCTATGCTAGTTGATTATTGTTCCCATAAGTTGCTTGATCAAAAAATCCCTATGCATAGGAAGTGGGTTAGACTTAAATGTGCTAGTCATATTCTTCATGATGCTCTCTTTATGTTACAATTCTTATCTTTTATGTGAGCATCATTGAAATCATCATGCCTAGATAGGGGCGTTAAACGATAGCGCTTGTTGGGAGGCAACCCAATTTTATTTTTGTTCCTTTCCTTTTGTTCCTGTTTAGTAATAAATAATTCATCTATCCTATGTTTATATGTGGTTATATGCTTTTAATTAGTGTTTTTGCCAAGTAGAACCTTTGGGAAGACTTGGGGAAAGTCTTTGCGATCATGCTGTAAAAAACAGAAACTTTAGCGCTCACGAGAATTGCTGCCATTTTTATTTGGAGAGTGCTATTTAGTTAATTCTTTTTGAAGATGATTAATAGATAAATTCCTCAGGTCCAGAAATTTATTTTAGAATTTTTGGGGTTCCAGAAGTATACGTTTGATCCACATTACTACAGACTGTTCTGTTTTTGACAGATTCTGTTTTTCGTGTGTTGTTTGCTTATTTTGATGAATCTATGGCTAGTAAAATAGTTTATAAACCATAGAGAAGTTGGAATAAAGTAGGTTTAACACCAATATAAATAAAGAATGAGTTCATTACAGTACCTTGAAGTGGTGATTTATTTTCTTATACTAACGGAGCTCACGAGTTTTCTACTTTAAGTTTTGTGTTGTGAAGTTTTCAAGTTTTGGGTAAAGATTCGATGGATTATGGAATAAGGAGTGGAAAGAGCCTAAGCTTGGGGATTCCCAAGCCCCCCCAAGGTAATATTGAAGGACAACCAAGAGCCTAAGCTTGGGGATGCCTCGGAAGGCATCCCCTCTTTCGTCTTCGTTCATCGGTAACTTTACTTGGAGCTATATTTTTATTTACCACATGATATGTGTTTTGCTTGGAGCATCATTTTATTTCATTTTGTTTTGCTTGCTGTTTGAATAAAATACCAAGATCTTAAATTATTAAATGTTATAGAGTCTTCACATATTTGCATAATTATTCGACTACTCATTGATCTTCACTTAAATCTTTCGGAGTAGTTTGTCATTTGCTCTAGTGCTTCACTTATATCTTTTAGAGCATGGTGGTAGTTTTATTTTGAAGAAATATATGAACTCTCATGCTTCACTTAGATTATTTTGAGAGTCTTAAATAGCATGGTAATTTGCTTAAAATCCTAATATGCCAGGTATTCAAGAATAATAAAATTCTCTTATGAGTGTGTTGAATACTATGAGAAGTTTGATACTTGATAATTGTTTTGAGATGTGGAGATGGTGATATTAGAGTCATGCTAGTTGAGTGGTTATGAATTTGAGAAATACTTGTGTTGAAGTTTGTGATTCCCGTAGCATGCACGTATGGTGAACCGTTATGTGATGAAGTCGGAGCATGATTTATTTATTGATTGTCTTCCTTATGAGTGGCGGTCGGGGACGAGCGATGGTCTTTTCCTACCAATCTATCCCCCTAGGAGAATGCGCGTAGTACTTTGTTTCGATAACTTGTAGATTTTTGCAATAAGTATATGAGTTCTTTATGACTAATGTTGAGTCCATGGATTATACGCACTCTCACCCTTCCACCCTTGCTAGCCTCTCTAATACCGCGCACCTTTCGCCTGTATCATACACCCATCATATACCTTCCTCAAAATAGCCACCATACCTACATATTATGGCATTTCCATAGCCATTCCGAGATATATTGCCATGCAACTTTCCACCGTTCTGTTTATGACACACTCCATCATTGTCATATTGCTTAGCATGATCATGTAGTTGACATAGTATTTGTGGCAAAGCCATCGTTCATAATTCTTTCATACTTGTCACTCATGCATCATTGCATATCCCGGTACACCACCGGAGGCATTCATATAGATTCATATTTCGTTCTAAGTATCGAGTTGTAATTGTTGAGTTGTAAGAAAAATAAAAGTGTGATGATCATCATTATTAGAGCATTGTCCCAGTGAGGAAAGGATGATGGAGACTATGATTCCCCCACAAGTCGGGATGAAACTCCGGACGAAAAATAAATAAAAGAGACCAAAGAAGCCCAAATAAAAAAAAGAGAAAGAAAAGAGGCCATAAAAAAGAGAAAAGGCCCAAATAAAAAATGAGAGAAAAAGAGAGAAGGGACAATGTTACTATTCTTTTACCACACTTGTGCTTCAAAGTAGCACCATGATCTTCATAGTAGAGAGTCTCTCATGTTATCACTTTCATATTGTAAGTGCATCAGCGCCACCCCTAGTTGGTTTTGGAGTATTGACGACAAACCTAGTTGAGGGACTAATGTGTTCGTGTGAATTGCAGGATAACACAGGTAGAAGTCCCTCATTGATTCGGTTTTACTACCAGAGATGACCCCTAAAAATGTATGAAGACATTGAAGCCAAAGGTGGTATATGAAGATATTCACATTGAAGACAAAAGAAGGCAAGTTATGAAGCCTATGGAGCTCGAAGACTTAGATCTTTCGTAGTTCTTTTTCTTTTGTGTTGAGTCATAGGAACCACCGTACTGTTAAGTGGGGTCCAGGAGAACCAGTCAGAATGACTGAAGTGATGCCTAAACCAAAAACCTATGTCTTCGAGTGAAGACAATGAGAGCGAATCTTGTCTAGAGCCGGACAAGTTAGCTTTGCTTGTAGCCCAAGTAAAGTTGCCATGAGAGTTTGAAATCTGATCGTTGAGACACGTGTCAGTTCCTTAGTGACCCAGGGTCATTTCGGACAAATCAGGTCGGGTTGCCAAGTGGCTATAAATAGCCCACCCCTACAACCGTAAACGGTTGGCTGCTCAGATTTCAGTGCACGGCTTTTGTCGTTTGAGAGCAACCCACCTCGAAGCCTTTGAGAGAAAATTCCTAGCGAGGAGAAAAGCCCTAACCACCTAGAGCCAGAGAACATTGGGCATCACTTAAGTCTTCTTGTCTGTGTGATCTGAAGACTTATTACACTTGAGGACTGTGAATCCTCCAGACGGTTAGGCGTCGCGTTCAGAGCATCCAAGAGACATTGTGGATTGCCAGTGAACGAAGTCTGTGAAGGTTTGGGAGTCTACCTTGAAGACTTACCAGAGTGATTGGGCGAGGACTATGTGACCTTAGCTCAAGGAGAATACGGTGAGGACTTGGTGTCCTGAGCTGCGTGTTCAGGACTGGGTGTCCGGGACTGTGTGTCCTAAGGTTTAAATACCTAGCCACTCCAACCAGACGTACAGTTGTCACAGCAACTGGAACTGGTCCAACACATCATTGTCTTCAACGAGTCACTGGTTTCATCCTCACTTCCTCTTTCTTACTGTTACTCATTGTGAAGCCATTGCATGCTTGCTCTATCTTTTGTCTTCACAACGTGAATGTATGATCTGTTTGGCTTCATAACTTCTTCCTACCTGATCCTTATTACCCTGTAGCTGTTTGTCTTTGTGCTTTCACTCTATTGAATACTTGACCATGGCTTGCCTAGTGTAACCTAACTTCCGCTGCATAGTAATAGGCAAAATCTTCACTGTTTGTCTTCATAACTTCCACGTTTTGAAGACTTTCATAAAAATCGCCTATTCACCCCCCTCTAGTCGATATAACGCACTTTCAATTGGTATCAGAGCAAGGTGCTCCCTTGTTCTGTGTGATTCGGTTTAACCACCTGGAGTTTTAGCTATGTCGACTGCAGGGATAATCAAAGTCTCCGCTGCGTGCCCCGTCTTTGATGGAACTGAATATCCCTACTGGAAGAATAAGATGCGCATGCATCTTGAAGCCATTGACGTCGACCTATGTATGTCGTCGAGAATGGCGTTCCCAAGGCTGGAGAAGGTGTCACTGCTGCTGATGTCAAGAAGTTCACTCAACTGGACTCTACTGCCAAAAATATCATCTGTGGTCATCTGACAAAAGGACAGTATGGCCGTGTGAGTGCCTTGAAGACATCCAAGCTAGTCTGGGACTGGCTCTCCAAGGTCAATGAAGGCATATCAACCCAGAGAGATCAAAGAATCAGTGTTCTTCGCAACCTCTTCAACCGCTTCAAGGGAAATGACAATGAGAATGTCCAGCACACATTTGACCGGCTCACTGACATCACAAATGAGCTTCAAGCCCTCGGCGCCACTGAGATTAACAAACATGAAATCATCAAGACGCTGCTGAGATCACTTGATAGTTCGTTTGACATCCTAGCCCTGATGATTCAAGAACGTCCTGATTTCAAGACACTCGATCCGTCTGACATACTTGAGAGGCTCAACACACATGAGTTTTAGCTTTCCGAGAAAAGAGATATCTACGGTCCGAACTATGGGCGAACTCGTGCCTTGAAGGCAAAAGCTGTTTCCTCATCTGAAGAAGAATCTGACAGTAGTTCTGATGATCCTGAAGACATTGGAAGGGAACTTGCAATGCTAGTGAAGAAGTTCCAAAAATTCACCAAGAAGAAAGGCTTCAGAAAATCTTCACGATCAAGCTCAAGGAATGATGAAGCTTCTGCTCATGACTACAAGAAGAAAACATGTCACAAGTGCAAGAAAACTGGACACTTCATCTCTGAGTGTCCACAGTGGGACAATGAGAACAGAAGAAAGAAGAAGAGCAAGGAATATGATTCTGACGACAAAAAGAAGAAGAAATACTCAAAGTCTTCTTCCAAGTCTTCCTCAAAGTCTTCATCACACAAGAAGAGCTCATCTGGCAAGGCACGTGCGTTTGTTGGCAAGGAAATGGATTCAGAGGAGGAGTCCGCTTCTGAGGAGGCAGAGGTGGAGTCTGAGGAGGAGTCTGATTCTGGCATTGCGAGTCTGGCTACAGCATACGTCGCCAAGTCCATCTTCAACACTGAAGACAATGACTGCATCACCGACACCGACGCAAATGACAAGAACGACTCCACTCCTACATACTGCTTCATGGCACGCAGTGCCAAGGTAAACACACGCACTACTCGCTATCAAACATCTAGTGACGATGACTCTGACTGTGATTCAAAACCCAGGTACAAAACACTTGCTAAAATCGCAACTGAACAACAGAAAGCTATGGAACATATTCAAAAACTGTTAGACAGAAGCGATGATCTGTTGGGTGCTGAAATGACTCAATCTGAATCCTTAATTGAAGACATAAAAAATCTTCACGTTAAGTATCAGGAACTTGAAGATCGTCTTGATACTCTCTCAACAACTCATGAAAAGCTTTCCAATGATTATCTTCAAAGGAAGCAAGAACTTGAGAAATTGAGAGCGGCTCATGAAGATCTTCAAAAGGAAAACGAGTCACTTCGCGCCGAACAGATCAGTTCCGCTCAGGAAGAATTTGAACCACCATGTCTTAAATGCATTGAGCGTGATAATGCTACTTCTGTTGCTGAATGTTCCACTGCTACTGCTGTTGCAATATCTTCAACTGTTGATGTGGTAACTAACCCCTCTGCTGAGGATACCACTGCTATTGCTGATGAGAATGCTAGGTTGAAGACATTGCTTGAAACAGGGATGTACAAAAGTCTTAAAGGACATCAGACATTATGTGATGTCCTCAAGAAGCAGATTCTGAACCGGAACCCTAGGAAAGAGGGTGTTGGGTTCGTAAGGAAAATAAATGCAGATGGCTCTTACTGGAAACCTGAGCAGTACCCCAAAACCACATGGGTTTCCGCGGAGGAACTTTCAGCAGATCCATCCAATTTATCTGGCTTCACTTGTGCTAACCCCATTATCATTGATGAATCCTTTGATGCAAACTATAAACTGTTTGAGAATCAGAACGGTGAAGTGTTTGCCAGGTACATTGGTACTAACTGCAGGAATGGACCGCCTATGAAGAAGATCTGGGTTCCAAAAAAGTGTCTGGAAAATCTTCCTGTGAATGTCTTCATGACACCTCACTTGAAGAATACAAACCTTAGACCAAAGGCTTCATACGGTCCAAAGGCTTCATACAAACAGGGGACTCACCTGAGTCACACTAACGCAAATGTTTTGCAGGGAAACCACACTCAGACATATGAATATGAGAGCGGTTCATCGAACCGTCATGTTCATATGACCAAAAATTATTCTGCTTATTCTTATGAGTATTATTGTCCACCTGCAAGACTGTTTGCTAAGGCTTCAAAGCCAAAATTCTCAGATGCTGCACTTAGACTTATTGCTTCTAAGCCACCCTTGAAGATGTGGGTGGTTAAGAAAGCTTAACTCTCTTTTGCAGGGAAAGGTCTCCAGCAGAAAAACAAAATCTTCTGACGCTATTGCTGGGGACCTTAAAAATCTTGTAGGGCGCAAGATAAAATGCCCGAATGGCATCATTATGTACTTCGTTCCTGAATCACATGCTACTCTCCCTATTAGTCCTAATCTGGATCTAAGTTTTCATAACCCACTGGTTCGTCAAATGTTTTTGCTTCACAATTCTCTTCGTGAAGCCTATCCCCCTAACTGCACTGTAGGGTACGACACCAGCGTCTTCAAAGTCTTCAGAATGGATTATTGACAGTGGGTGTACAAATCACATGACTGGCAAAAGAAGCCTTCTTATGGACTCAACCTTACGTCCATCCGACAAGAGCCACATCACATTTGCTGACACTGGTAAAAGTAAGGTATTGGGTCTAGGTAGAGTTGCAATCTCAAAGGATCAACACATGGATAAAGTCATGCTTGTTGAATCCCTTGGCTTCAACTTAATGTCTGTCTCAATGCTTTGCGATTTGAACATGATCGTAATGTTTGGAAAATATCGTTGCCTAGTACTAATGGAATCTGACAAGTCTCTAGTGTTTGAAGGGTATCGAAAAGATGATCTGTACGTGGTAGATTTCTCAGCAGGGCCACAACTTGCAGTATGTCTTCTTGCAAAAGCTTCAGAATGCTGGCTTTGACATCGGAGGCTTGGGCATGCTGGCATGAGGAACCTCCACACCCTTGCGAATAAGAAGCATGTCATAGGCATCGAGGGCGTCAAGTTCAAGAAAGATCACTTATGCAGTGCCTGTGAAGCAGGGAAGATGACAAGGGCAAAACATCCTTCGAAGACAATCATGACTACTACACAACCCTTCGAACTGCTCCACATGGATCTTTTCGGTCCCACTCACTACTCAACTTTTACTACTACTGCTTGCCTCTATGGCTTTGTCATTGTTGATGATTACTCTAGATATACTTGGGTGCACATAATCCTTTACAAGACTGAAGTGCAGGATGTCTTCAGACGATTCGCCAATCGAGCTATGAACAATTTTGGCGCCAAGATAAAGCACATCAGAAGTGACAATGGCACTAAATTCAAGAACACTGGCCTTGATACATATCTTGATACCTTGGGCATCACACATGAATTCTCAGCTCCGTACACGCCACAGCAGAATGGCGTCGTCGAACGAAAGAACAGAACACTCATTGAGATGGCCAGAACAATGCTAGATGAATACAAGACTCCAAGAAAATTCTGGACTGAAGCCATTGACACTGCATGCCATACAATCAATCGTGTTTATCTTCACAAGCTTCTGAACAAGACATCTTATGAACTCCTAACTGGCAAGAAGCCAAATGTCAGTTACTTCAGAGTATTTGGCGCAAGATGCTGGATCAAGGACCCACACCACACCTCAAAGTTTGCACCAAAAGCACATGAGGGCTTTATGCTTGGATATGGAAAGGATTCGCACTCCTACAGAGTCTTCAATCTCTTTCATTACAAAATCGTTGAAACAGTGGATGTGCGGTTCGATGAGACAAATGGTTCACAAAGAGAGCAACTGCCAAATGTGCTAGATGAAGTTCCAGCTAGTGAATCAATCAAGCTTATGGGAACTGGAGAGATTATACCTTCTGAAGCTCATCCTGAAGAAGAACTTATCATCTCAGCACCTGATCAACATGAAGACAATGCTCAGCCTGAAGACATTCCTCCCAACAACAACACAGATCAGCAAGAGCAAAGTCTTCGCCCTGTACATCCTCGTCTTGCCAATGAAGTGCAGATTGACAGAATAATTGACAGCATCAATGCTCCTGGTCCACTCACTCGTTCAAGGGCAACTCAGCTAGCAAATTTCTGTGGGCACTTCGCATTCGTATCAATATCAGAACCCAAGAAAGTTGAAGAAGCCTTCATGGAACCTGAATGGATTCAAGCTATGCAAGAAGAGCTTCAACAGTTTGAACTGAATAATGTATGGGAACTGGTCAAGCGTCCTGATCCACGGAAGCACAACATAATAGGCACCAAATGGATATACCGCAACAAGCAAGATGAGCATGGTCAAGTTGTCAAAAACAAAGCTCGTCTCGTTGCTCAAGGATATACTCAAGTGGAGGGCATTGACTTCGATGAAACATTTGCTCCTGTGGCTAGGCTTGAAGCCATACGCATACTGCTGGCCTATGCAAATCATCATAACATACTTCTATATCAAATGGATGTGAAAAGTGCCTTTCTCAATGGCAAGATTGAAGAAGAAGTGTATGTTGCACAACCGCCTGGCTTTGAAAATCCAAAACATCCTGACATGGTATACAAGCTCAACAAGGCACTGTATGGGCTCAAACAAGCCCCTAGGGCCTGGTATGACACACTCAAATACTTCCTGAAGAGCAAAGGCTTCATACCTGGTTCCCTGGATCCCACTCTTTTCACGAAGACATATGATGGTGAACTGTTTGTGTGCCAAATTTATGTGGATGACATTATCTTCGGCTGCACCAATCAGAAGTACAGTGAAGAGTTTGGATATATGATGCAAGAGCAATATCAGATGTCCATGATGGGGGAACTGAAGTTCTTCCTTGGTCTTCAAATACGACAACAACGCAATGGCATCTTCATATCTCAAGAGAAGTATCTCAAAGATTGCCTGAAGAAGTTCGGTATGCAAGACTGCAAAGGCTTCACAACACCAATGCCAGCCAAACATCATCTAGGTCCTGACGACAATGGTAAAGAGTTCGATCAAAAGGTATATCGCTCCATGATTGGTTCTTTGCTTTATTTATGTGCATCTAGGCCAGATATTATGCTTAGTGTTTGCATGTGTGCTCGATTTCAAGCGGCACCAAAGGAGTCGCATCACTTAGCTGTGAAGCGAATTCTTCGATATTTGACTCACACCCCAACTCTAGGATTATGGTATCCAAAGGGCTCAGAGTTTGATTTGGTTGGATTTTCGGATGCTGATTATGCTGGTGACAAAGTTGATCACAAGTCTACATCAGGCACATGTCACTTTCTGGGACGATCACTTGTATGTTGGTCTTCAAAGAAGTAGAACTGTGTATCTCTCTCCACTGCTGAATCTGAATACATTGCTGCTGGATCTTGCTGCGCTCAGCTTCTGTGGATGAAGCAAACACTCAAGGACTATGGCATTCATCTGAAGCAAGTGCCACTTTACTGCGACAACGAAAGCGCCATCAAGATCGCCAACAACCCAGTTCAGCACTCGAAGACAAAGCACATTGAAATTCGTCATCACTTTCTCAGAGATCATGTTGTGAAGAAAGACATTGATATCATACACGTCAACACTGAAGAGCAATTGGCAGATATCTTCACCAAGCCCTTGGATGAGAAGAGATTTTGCAAGTTACGGTGTGAGCTAAATATCCTGGAATCCTCAAATGTCCTGTGATCAGGCACACATCCTAACACTTATGCATATGATGACTTAGATGTGCAACACACAAAGTAAGGTATATCTTCAATCAATGAACACATACATTCTAAGTGTGAATACATTAATGTGGAATTTGACTTCAGAGCGCCATGATAATTGTGCGCCGTGTCTGGGTCTAATACTTCCTATACGGTGGGTAACGCCACCACCAAACGTTCCATTTTGAAGTGTTTCACTCTTGGCGTTACCTTGCAATATCTTCACATTTGGTTTGGCTTCGAACTCAACATGTCTTCATGATTATCTTCACTACGTTGATTATATAGATTTATACATACTAGTGTTCTATCCTCTACAACATTCACTTATAGCTATGTCTTCTTGATTGAATCTTTTTGAACTAAGTGAATGTGATCGGACCCTAATCTCTCTATGCTTTCTATCTCAAATTCTATCTCTCCAAGTCATATGCATTCTATTGAAACTGTCGAATGTCTTCACTGCGTCCTTGTCAGCAGAAGATAAAGAGACAACCATATAGTCCGTTTTCAATACTCATTCCTCCACATAAAATCCGGAGAAGCAGGAACGACCGCCCGACAATCCAGGCGTGCGTGGGACGTGGAACAAACCCAAAACTTCCGCAAACTGGCCACACGTTCCTCAGATGCGAATCGCCAGGGGCACCTGTGTAATAGCACAGTGCCGCCCCTGAGCCTATAAATTCACACTTACCGCGGTCATTATCTCCTTCTTCCACCCTCGCACGAACCCTAGCGCCACCGCTAGCACTCGACGACGCCGGCGACGAAGCGCTTCGCTGCCGCAACTTCTCCGACGCCGTCTTCACGCCGATCGCGGACATCGTCCTCTCCGCCGTCGCCGTAGGTGTCTTCCGTCGCCAAGTTAGGGCACGGAGGACTGAACTGCTCGGCATCATCTCCCACTTCCGTCTAGCAGTTCCAAGTGTGGTAAATAAAACTTCTTTTTACAGCCCCTCTTGATCTCATGGTTCTATCACTTTCTACCATAAGAGGTTTATCTTCACACAAGTTGGATCTCTCAATCTGCATCTCATAACATGCCTAGTACATTCACTTGTGCGTCATGAAGTAGTTAGATTCCTCACTTGTACTGATCTGTGGGTTCGTACAAATCTGGAACCAACTTCTTATCTATGAGTGAATGTCTTCGCACGATGAGGGCAATGTCTTCTAAACTGATTAATCTTCAAAACCTTCTGAGAATGCATATGACCTCTTCCCCTTCCCTCGCACCTTAATGCTGTCACAGGTACATGTCCGTGGGAGAATCCTTCGGTTCTCATAGTCTGCATTCATTTGCAGAATTCCTACAACATCACATAAACTCTCCTGAAGCCAGTTCCTGTTGGTCCAGCAAAAGAAAGCCTTTGAAGCCTTTGAAAGTTTTGAAGCCTTTCAAGTTAAAGTTTATGGCTTCAGAAGCAGCAGCAAGGAAGGGGGGCAGACAGAGACGTGAAGGAACTTCCAAAGATCTGCCTGAAGACCTGGCAGAAATGTATAAAACAGATCCAGAAGAGAGTTATGGGCAGCGCAAGACCCGAATCCAATGGATTCGACGCTATTGGGCAGAACAGTGGTTCAAATACCGCTTCGTCACTCAGGAGTATGCTGAGAAATGTGCCATCAAGAAACCATGGGGGGACATCATTTACAAGAATCTCATACCCAGGACCAGAGATGAAGCCATTGCTCAAGGCTTCTACCCATGCATGGTCCGTGGACCACAGCCTGATGATGCGCATCCGTCATCACTCCTCTGGTGTCATGACGACAATCTGTTCAAGCGCAACTTCCTGTTTGCCCAACAATCAGCGAAGCTGAACAAGAAGAAATTTGGGTTAGACTTCAACCCTGGCCCCTCCGCACCAAGGGCAGATGGCACACGCTACGCAGAACCCAATATCATCGGTCCGTTTGCCAACCTTGAGGGCCTCATCACCCACATCTTAGTCCAAGGGACTGCCGTGAATGACCCTCCAGCTGACTCTAAGTCTGATGAAGCTCCTGCTGTACCGAAGCCAAAGCAGTCGAAGAAGCCAAAAGCTTCAAAGCCGGCCCCTTCATCAAAAACAAGATAGGCATCACGACTGGCTAAAGCGTCAGATGAAAAGCCTCTTGGTGGATGTTAATCGTCTTCGAAATCTTGCCACCAAGAATGCCTTCGTCACTCATGAAACCTGTCGTCGTACATGGAAAGGGCTCTCAATGATATGTACTGAAGCTGAACTTGAAGAGGATGGCTTCACTGAGCGTTTCAAGTTTGACACCACACCTCCCAGAAGGGCTGTGATGCGCAACACACCATCACTTGAAGACTCTGAGTTTTCTTCATCTGCTGCCACAGTGACTGCCAGAATCATTGATGAAGAAGACGATGCAACATCACCGCCACCTGCTTCAGCACCTCCAAGCTCCTCTACACCGCCAAACACCTCCAACGACCCTGCTGCTCCTGGGAACGAGTAGACACTCTATGTCTTCAAACCCTTTTGGTCCTTGCTGACAAAAGGGGGAGAAGCATATGGGTTGATAGTCTTCAAGCGGGTCCTTATGGGCGGATGCTTTATGTTTTGCTATATTTTGCTTTGTGCTTACAACTCTCGTTTTTGCATCATTTGGTTCTTTGAGTTGTAACACTAAAACTCGATGGTCGTCTGCTACTTGTTTGCCACCCTGTTTTGCGAAGATAAATTCCGCATGTGCGACGATAAATTCCACACTTATCTCATTCCGCAGGCGTCCATTTTCCATTATGCATGTCATTATCTTCATAGACTTTCACATGCATATGGATTGTCATCATAAGCTGAAGTGGATCTCCACAAGTACAACCTGCCCTGTGCATTTGCATTCCAAAAGCAAATTAACTTATATGCACATCTTCAGGGGGAGCCCTTGCAACTTATGAAGACAATTCCTTATCCTTTACAATTTCACAGACTATATTCCCTGTTGAAAACTTCACCTAGTTTGTCATCAATCACCAAAAAGGGGGAGATTGTAAGTGCATCAGCGCCACCCCTAGTTGGTTTTGGAGTATTGACGACAAACCTAGTTGAGGGACTAATGTGTTCGTGTGAATTGCAGGATAACACAGGTAGAAGTCCCTCATTGATTCGGTTTTACTACCAGAGATGACCCCTAAAAATGTATGAAGACATTAAAGCCAAAGGTGGTATATGAAGATATTCACATTGAAGACTATGACAAAAGAAGGCAAGTTATGAAGCCTATGGAGCTCGAAGACTTAGATCTTTCGTAGTTCTTTTTCTTTTGTGTTGAGTCATAGGAACCACCGTACTGTTAAGTGGGGTCCAGGAGAACCAGTCAGAATGACTGAAGTGATGCCTAAACCAAAAACCTATGTCTTCGAGTGAAGACAATGAGAGCGAATCTTGTCTAGAGCCGGACAAGTCAGCTTTGCTTGTAGCCCAAGTAAAGTTGCCATGAGAGTTTGAAATCTGACCGTTGAGACACGTGTCAGTTCCTTAGTGACCCAGGGTCATTTCGGACAAATCAGGTCGGGTTGCCAAGTGGCTATAAATAGCCCACCCCCTACAACCATAAACGGTTGGCTGCTCAGATTTCAGTGCACGGCTTTTGTCGTTTGAGAGCAACCCACCTCGAAGACTTTGAGAGAAAATTCCTAGTGAGGAGAAAAGCCCTAACCACCTAGAGCCAGAGAACATTGGGCATCACTTAAGTCTTCTTGTCTGTGTGATCTGAAGACTTATTACACTTGAGGACTGTGAATCCTCCAGACGGTTAGGCATCGCGTTCAGAGCATCCAAGAGACATTGTGGATTGCCAGTGAACGAAGTCTGTGAAGGTTTGGGAGTCTACCTTGAAGACTTACCAGAGTGATTGGGCGAAGGACTATGTGACCTTAGCTCAAGGAGAATACGGTGAGGACTTGGTGTCCTGAGCTGCGTGTTCAGGACTGGGTGTCCGGGACTGTGTGTCCTAAGGTTTAAATACCTAGCCACTCCAACCAGACGTACAGTTGTCACAGCAACTGGAACTGGTCCAACACATCATTGTCTTCAACGAGTCACTGGTTTCATCCTCACTTCCTCTTTCTTACTGTTACTCATTGTGAAGCCATTGCATGCTTGCTCTATCTTTTGTCTTCACAACGTGAATGTATGATCTGTTTGGCTTCATAACTTCTTCCTACCTGATCCTTATTACACTGCAGCTGTTTTTCTTTGTGTTTTCACTCTATTGAATACTTGACCATGGCTTGCCTAGTGTAACCTAACTTCCGCTGCATAGTAATAGGAAAAATCTTCACTGTTTGTCTTCATAACTTCCACGTTTTGAAGACTTTCATAAAAATCGCCTATTCACCCCCCCTCTAGTCGATATAACGCACTTTCACATATAATAGTGGGAATCTTTCATTATAGAACTTGGCTTGTATATTCCAATGATGGGCTTCCTTAAAATGCCCTAGGTCTTCGTGAGCAAGCGAGTTGGATGCACACCCACTTAGTTTCTTTTGTTGAGCTTTCATACACTTATAGCTCTAGTGCATCCGTTGCATGGCAATCCCTACTCACTAACATTGATATCTATTGATGGGCATCTCCATAGCCCATTGATACGCCTAGTTGATGTGAGACTATCTTCTCCTTTTTGTCTTCTCCACAACCACCATTCTATTCCACCTATAGTGCTATGTCCATGGCTCACGCTCATGTATTGCGTGAAGATTGAAAAAGTTTGAGAACACCAAAAGTATGAAACAATTGCTTGGCTTCTCATCGGGGTTGTGCATGATTTAAATATTTTGTGTGGTGAAGAAAGAGCATAGCCATACTATATGATTTTGTAGGGATAACTTTATTTAGCCATGTTATTTTGAGAAGACATAATTGCTTAGTTAGTATGCTTGAAGTATTATTATTTTTATGTCAATATGAACTTTTATCTTGAGTCTTTCGGATCTGAATATTCATGCCACAATTAAGAAGAATTAAATTGAAATTATGCCAAGTAGCACTCCGCATCAACAATTCTGTTTTTATCATTTACCTACTCAAGGACGAGCAGGAATTAAGCTTGGGGATGCTGATACGTCTCCAACATATCTATAATTTTTGATTGCTCCATGCTATATTATCTACTATTTTGGATGTTTATGGGCTTTATTATACACTTTTATATCATTTTTTGGGACTAACCTATTAACATAGAGCCAGTGCTAGTTACCCTGTTTTAGGGTTTCAAAGAAAACGAAAATCAAACAGAGTCCAATTGACCTAAAACTTCACGGAACTCATTTTTGGAAGGAAAGAAGCCCAGAAGACCTGGAGTGCACGTCAGGGGATCTGCGAGGAGGCCACGAGGCAGGGGCACGCCCTCCACCCTCGTGGGCCCCTTGTGGCCCCCTGACATACTTCTTCCGCCTATATATCTCCATATACCCTAAAACTTCCAGAGAGCACAATAGATCGGGAGTTCCGCCGCCAGAAGCCTCCGTAGCCACCGAAATCCAATCTAGACCCATTCCGGCACCCTGCCGGAGGGGGCAATCCTTCTCCGGTGGCCATCTTCATCATCCCGGTGCTCTCCATGACGAGGAGGGAGTAGTTCTCCCTCGTGGCTGAGGCTATGTACCAGTAGCTATGTGTTTGCTCTCTCTCTCTCTCATGTTCTTAAGGTGATACGATCTTGATGTATCGCGAGCTTTGCTATTATATTTGGATCCTATGATGTTTTCTCCCCCCTCTACTCTCTTGTAATGGATTGAGTTTCCCCTTTGAAGTTATATTATTGGATTGAGTCTTTAAAGATTTGAGAACACTTGATGTATGTCTTGCCGTGGATATCTGTGGTGACAATGGGATATCACGTGATTCACTTGATGTATGTTTTGGTGATCAACTTGCAGGTTCCGCCCATGAACCTATGCATAGGGGTTGGCACACGTTTTCGTCGTTATTATCCGGTAGAAACTTTGGGGCACTCTTTGAGGTTCTATGTGTTGGTTGAATAGATGAATCTGAGATTGTGTGATGCATATCGTATAATCATACCCACAGATACTTGAGGTGACATTGGAGTATCTAGGTGACATTAGGGTTTTGGTTGATTTGTGTCTTAAGGTGTTATTCTAGTACGAACTCTAGGGCTGTTTGTGACACTTATAGGAATAGCCCAACGGATTGATTGGAAAGAATAACTTTGAGGTGGTTTCGTACCCTACCATAATCTCTTCGTTCGTTCTCCGCCATTAGTGACTTTGGAGTGACTCTTTGTTGCATGTTGAGGGATAGTTATGTGATCCAATTATGATATTATTGTTGAGGGAACTTACACTAGCGAAAGTATGAACCCTAGGCCTTATTTCCACACATTGCAATACCGTTTACGCTCACTTTTATCATTAGTTACCTTGCTGTTTTTATATTTTCAGATTACAAAAACTATTATCTACTATCCATATTGCACTTGTATCACCATCTCTTCGCCGAAGTAGTGCACCTATACAATTTACCATTGTATTGGGTGTGTTGGGGACACAAGAGACTCTTTGTTATTTGGTTGCAGGGTTGCTTGAGAGAGACCATCTTCATCCTACGCCTCCTATGGATTGATAAACCTTAGGTCATCCACTTGAGGGAAATTTGCTACTGTCCTACAAACCTCCGCACTTGGAGGCCCAACAATGTCTACAAGAAGAAGGTTGTGTAGTAGACATCAGAGCCCAGGCGCGCGGGCTGGCATCGACGGCGGCCATCCACCAGCCAGTCACCAACACTGTTTGGAGACGATCCTCGGTGCCATGCCGCAGGCCGGCGTCGTGGACCATCTGGCACAGCCGCTGGCCGCTCGCGTATATCGTCGCCATGGGTGTGGAGTGAGCACTTTTGCACTTAGTGTAGGTGCTTAGGCAAATGTTTAGGTGTGTATGATGTGGTAGATGCATTGGAATGGAGGGGCGCCTTTATATGAGTGCGAACTGCGTTGCATTCACGTCGTGTTGCCTCTTTTCCCAGTCCTCCTCCCATTACTTCCCTCATGCATTCACGATGCTAATTGAAGGAGGATGCATCATTAGCCATTCAACATTTCGGGAACCGCTAATGATACGTCTCCAACGTATCTATAATTTTTGATTGCTCCATGCTATATTATCTACTGTTTTGGACATTATTGGGCTTTATTATCCACTTTTATATTATTTTTGGGACTAACCTATTAACCGGAGGCCCAGCCGAGAATTGCTGTTTTTTTGCCTGTTTTAGGGTTTCGAAGAAATGGAATATTAAACGGAGCCCAAACGGAATGAAACCTTCGGGAACGTGATTTTCTCAACAAACAAGACCCGGGAGACTTGGACCCTACGTCAAGAAAGAAAAGAGGAGGCCACGAGGTAGGGGGGCGCCCCTACCCCCCAGGCGCGCCCTCCACCCTCGTGGGCCCCCTGTAGCTCCACCGACGTACTCCTTCCTCTTATATATACCTACGTACCCCCAAACGATCAGAGACGGAGCCAAAACCCTAATTCCACCGCCGCAACTTTCTATATCCATGAGATCCCATCTTGGGGCCTGTTCCGGAGCTCCGCCGGAGGGGGCATCGATCGCGGAGGGCTCCTACATCAACACCATAGCCCCTCCGATGAAGTGTGAGTAGTTTACCTCAGACCTACGGGTCCATAGTTATTAGCTAGATGGCTTCTTCTCTCTTTTTGGATCTCAATACAATGTTCTCCCCCTCTCTTGTGGAGAACTATTCGATGTAATCTTCTTTTTGCGGTGTGTTTGTTGAGACCGATGAATTGTGGGTTTATGGTCAAGTCTATCTATGAACAATATTTGAATCTTCTCTGAATTCTTTTATGTATGATTGGTTATCTTTGCAAGTCTCTTCGAATTATCAGTTTGGTTTGGCCTACTAGATTGATCTTTCGTGCAATGGGAGAAGTGCTTAGCTTTGGGTTCAATCTTGCGGTGTCCTTTCCCAGTGACAGTAGGGGAAGCAAGGCACGTATTGTATTGTTGCCATAGAGGATAACAAGATGGGGTTTTCTTCATATTGCATGCGTCTATCCCTCTACATCATGTCATCTTGCTTAAGGCGTTACTCTGTTTTTAACTTAATACTCTAGATGCATGCTGGATAGCGGTCGATGAGTGGAGTAATAGTAGTAGGTGCAGGCAGTAGTCGGTCTACTTGTCTTGGACGTGATGCCTATATACATGGTCATACCTAGATATTCTCATAACTATGCTCAATTCTGTCAATTGCTCAACAGTAATTTGTTCACCCGCCGTAGAATACTTATGCTCTCGAGAGAAGCCACTAGTGAAACCTATGGCCCTCGGGTCTATCTTCATCATATTAAAATCCTACTACTTAGTTATTTCCTTTACTATTTACTTTGCCTTTATTTTACTTTGCATCTTTATCACAAAAATACCAAAAAAATTATCTTATCATATCTATCAGATCTCACTCTCGTAAGTGGCCTTATAGGGATTGACAACCCCTATTTGCGTTGGTTGCGAGGATTTATTTGTTTTGTGCAGGTACAAGGGACTCGCGCGTAGCCTCCTACTGGATTGATACCTTGGTTATCAAAAACTGAGGGAAATACTTACGCTACTTTGCTGCATTATCCCTTCCTCTTCGAGGAAAACCAACGCAGTGCTCAAGAGGTAGCAAGAAGGATTTCTGGCGCCGTTGCCGGGGAGGTCTACGCAAATGTCAACATACCAAGTACCCATCACATACCCTTATCTCCCGCATTACATTATTTGCCATTTGCCTCTCGTTTTCCTCTCCCCCACTTCACCCTTGCCGTTTTATTCGCTCTCTCTCTCTATCCTCCCTCTCTTTCTCTATTTGCCACTTTTTGCCCGCTTGCTTTTTGTTTGCTTCTGTGTTAGTTTGCTTGCTTGTCACGATGGCTCAAGATAATACTAAATTTTGTGACTTCACCAATACCAACAATAATGATTTTATTAGCACTCCGATTGCTCCTCTTACCGATGCTGAATCTTGTGAAATTAATACTGCTTTGCTGAATCTTGTCATGAAAGATCCATTTTCTGGCCTTCCTAGTGAAGATGCCGCTACCCATCTAAATAGCTTCGTTGATTTGTGTGACATGCAAAAGAAGAAAGATGTGGATAATGATATTGTTAAATTGAAGCTATTTCCTTTTTCACTTAGAGATCGTGCTAAAGCTTGGTTTTCGTCTTTGCCTAAAAATAGTATTGATTCATGGAACAAGTGCAAAGATGCTTTTATCTCTAAGTATTTTCCTCCCACTAAGATCATCTCTCTTAGAAACGATATTATGAATTTTAAGCAACTTGATCATGAACATGTTGCACAAGCTTGGGAGAGAATGAAACTAATGATACGCAATTGCCCTACTCATGGTTTAAATTTGTGGATGATTGTTCAAAAATTTTATGCCGGATTGAATTTTGCTTCTAGAAATCTTTTAGATTCGGCCGCGGGAGGCACTTGTAAGTGCATCTAGTGCCACCCCTAGTTGGTTTTGGAGTATTCACAACAAACCTAGTTGAGGGACTGATGTGTTTGTGAGAATTGCAGGATAACACAGGTAGAAGTCCCTCATTGATTCGGTTTTCCTACCAGAGATGACCCCTAAAAATGTATGAAGACATTGATGTCAAAGGTGGTATATGAAGATATTCTCATTGAAGACCATGACAAGAGAAGACATTGCATGAAGCCTATGGAGCTCGAAGCCTTAGATCTTTTGTAGTTCTGTTTCTTCTTTATTGAGTCATAGAAACCACCATACTGTTAAGTGGGGTCCAAGTGAACCAGTCAAAATGACTGAAGTGATGCTTAACCAAAACCTATGTCTTCGAGTGAAGACTATGAGAGCGAAACTTATCCAGAGTCGGACAAGTCAGCTTTGCTTGTAGCCCAAGTAAAGCTGCCGCGTGAGTTTGAAATCTGACCGTTGGAACACGTGTCAGTTCCTTAGTGACCCAGGGTCATTTCGGACAAATCAGGTCGGGTTGACTAGTGGCTATAAATAGCCCACCCCCTATAACCATAAATGGTTGGCTGCTCAGAGTTAGAGTACGGCTTTTGTCGTTTGAGAGCAACCCACCTCAAAGCCTTTGAGAGAGAATTCCTTGCGAGGATAAAGCCCTAACCACCCAGAGCCAAAGAGTGTTAGGCATCACTTAAGTCTTCTTGTCTGTGTGATCTGAAGACTTATTACACTTGAGGACTGTGAATCCTCCAGCCGGTTAGGCTTCGTGTTCTGAGCATCCAAGAGACATTGTGGATTGCCGGTGAACGAAGTCTGTGAAGGTTTGGGAGTCTACCTTGAAGACTTACCAGAGTGATTGGGCGAGGTCTGTGTGACCTTAGCTCAAGGGGAATACGGTGAGGACTGGGTGTCCTGAGCTGCGTGTTCAGGACTGGGTGTCCGGGACTGTGTGTCCTCAGGTTTAAATACCTAGCCGCCCTAACCAGACGTACAGTTGTCACAGCAACTGGAACTGGTCCAACAAATCATTGTCTTCAACGAGTCACTGGTTTCATCCTTCCCTTCTCTTTACTTACTGTTGGTCCTTGTGAAGTCATTGTATGATTGCACTATCTCTTGTCATCACTGAGTGACTGCGTGTTCTGTTTGGCTTCATAATATCTTCCTACCTGATCCTTACTACATTGCTGCTATTAGTCATTGTGCTTTCACTCCATTGAATACTTGACTATGGTTTGCCTAGTGTAGTCTACCTTCCGCTGCATGGTAATAGATTATTTCTATCGTTTGTCTTCATAACTTCCACGTTTTGAAGACTTTCATAAAAATCGCCTATTCACCCCCCCTCTAGTCGATATAACGCATTTCCAATTGGTATCAGAGCAAGGTACTCCCTTGTTCTGTGTGATTTGGTTTAACCACCTGGAGTTTTAGCTATGTCGATTGTAGGGATAATTAAAGTCTCCGCTGCGTGCCCCGTCTTCGATGGAACTGAATATCCCTACTGGAAGAATAAGATGCGCATGCATCTTGAAGCCATTGACGTCGACCTATGGTATGTCGTCAAGAACGGCGTTCCCAAGGCTGGAGAAGGTGTCACTGCTGCTGATGTCAAGAAGTTCATTCAACTGGACTCTACTGCCAAGAATATCATCTGTGGTCATCTGACCAAAGGATAGTATGGCCGCGTGAGTGCTTTGGAAACATCTAAGCTAGTCTGGGACTGGCTCTCCAAGGTCAACGAAGGCGTCTCAACCCAGAGAGATCAGAGAATCAGTGTCCTTCACAACCTCTTCAACCGCTTCAAGAGAAATGACAATGAGAATGTCCAGCTCACGTTTAATCGACTCACTGACATCACAAATGAGCTTCAAGCCCTTGGCGCTACTGAGATCACCAAGCATGAAGTCGTCAAGACACTACTGAGATTACTTGATAGTTCGTTTGACACCCTAGCCCTGATGATTCAAGAACGTCCTGATTTCAAGACACTCGATCCGTCTGACATACTTGAGAGGCTCAACACATGAGTTTCAGCTTTATGAGAAAAGAGATATCTACGGTCCAAACTATGGGCGAACTCATGCCTTGAAGGCAAAAGCTATCTCCTCATCTAAAGAAGAATCTGACAACAGTTCTGATGATCCTGAAGACATTGGAAGGGAAGTTGCTATGCTTGTGAAGAAGTTCCAAAAATTCACCAAGAAGAAAGGTTTCAGAAAGTCTTCACGATGAAGCTCAAGGAATGATGAAGCTTCTGCTCATGACTACAAGAAGAAAACATGTCACAAGTGCAAGAAACCTGGCCACTTCATCTCTGAGTGTCCGCAGTGGGACAATGAGAACAAAAAGAAGAAGAAGAGCAAGGAATATGACTCTGACGACAAGAAGAAGAAATACTCAAAGTCTTCTTCTAAGTCTTCCTCAAAGTCTTCATCACACAAGAAGAGCTCATCTGGCAAGGCACGTGCGTTTGTTGGCAAGGAAATGGATTCAGAGGAGGAGTCCGCTTCTGAGGAGGCGGAGGTGGAGTCTGAGGACGAGTCCGATTCTGGCGTTGCAAGTCTGGCTACAGCATGCGTTGCCAAGTCCATCTTCAACACTGAAGACAATGACTTCATCACCGACACCGATGCAAATGACATGGACTACTCCACTCCTACCTACTGCTTCATGGCACGCGGTGCCAAGGTAAACACACGCACTACTCACTATCAAACATCTAGTGAAGATGACTCTGATTGTGGTTCAAGACCCAGCTACAAAACACTTGCTAAAATTGCAACTGAACAACAGAAAGCTATGGAACATATTCAAAAACTGTTAGACAAAAGCGATGATCTGTTAGGCGCTGAAATGACTCGATCTGAGTCCTTAATTGAAGACATAAAAAAATCTTCACGTTAAGTATGAGGAACTTGAAAGTCGTCATGAAACGCTCTCAACAACTCATGAAAAGCTTTCCTATGATTATCTTCAAAGGAAGCAAGATCTTGAGAAATTGAGAGCGGCTCATGAAGATCTTCAAAAGGAAAATGAGTCACTTCGCGCCGAATAGATCAGTTCCGCTCAGGAAGGATTTGAACCACCATGCCTTAAATGCATTGAGCGTGATAATGCTACTTCTGTTGCTGAATGTTCTACTGCTGCTACTGTTGCAATTTCTTCAACTCTTGATGTGGGAACTAACCCCTCTGCTGAGGATACCACTACTATTGCTGATGAGAAAGCTAGGTTGAAGACATTGCTTGAAACAGGGATGTACAAAAGTCTTAAAGGACATCAGACATTATGTGATGTCCTCAAGAAGCAGATTTTGAACCGAAACCCTAGGAAAGAGGGTGTTGGGTTCGTAAGGAAAATAAATGCAGATGGCTCTTACTGGAAACATGAGCAGTACCCCAAAACCACATGGGTTGCCGCGGAGGAACTTTCAGCAGATCCATCCAATTTATCTGGCTTCACTTGTGCTAACCCCATTATCATTGATGAATCCTTTGATGCAAACTATAAACTGTTTGAGAATCAGAACGGTGAAGTGTTTGCCAGGTACATTGGTACTAACTGCAGGAATGGACCGCCTATGAAGAAGATCTGGGTTCCGAAAAAGTGTCTGGAGAATCTTCCCGTGAATGTCATCATGACACCACACGTGAAGAAGACAAACCCCAGACCACAGGCTTCATACGGTCCAAAGGCTTCATACAGACAGAGGACTCACCTGAGTCGCACTAACGCAAATGTTTTGCAGGGAAACCATACTCAGGCCTATGAATATGAGCGCGGTTCATCAAACCGCCATGTTCATAAGACCAAGAACTATTCTACTTATTCTTATGAGTACCATTGTCCGCCTGCAAGACTGTTTTCTAGGGCTCCAAAGCCAAAGTTCTCAGATGCTGCACTTAGACTTATTGCTTCTAAGCCACCCTTGAAGATGTGGGTGGCTAAGAAAGCTTAACTCTCTTATGCAGGGAAAGGTCTCCAGCAGAAAACCAAAATCGTCTGACGCTATTGCTGGGGACCTTAAACATCTTGTAGGGTGCAAGATCAAATGCCCGAATGGTCTTACTATGTACTTCGTTCCTGAATCGCTTGCTACTCTCCCTATTAGTCCTAATCTGGATCTAAGCTTTCATAAACCACTGGTTCGTCAAATGTTTTTGCTTCACAATTCTCTTCGTGAAGCCTATCCCCCTAACTGCACTGTAGGGTACGACACCAGCGTCTTCAGAATGGATTATTGATAGTGGATGTACCAATCACATGACTGGCAAAAGAAGCCTTCTTATGGACTCAACCTTACGTCCATCCGACAAGAGTCACATCACATTTGCTGACACTGGTAAAAGTAAGGTATTGGGTTTAGGTAGAGTTGCAATCTCAAAGGATCAACACATGGATAAAGTCATGCTTGTTGAATCCCTTGGCTTCAACTTAATGTCTGTCTCAATGCTTTGCGATTTGAACATGATCGTAATGTTTGGAAAATATCGCTGCCTTGTTCTAATGGAATCTGACAAGTCTCTAGTGTTTGAAGGGTATCAGAAATATGATTTGTACGTGGTAGATTTCTCAGCAGGACCACAGCTTGCCGTATGTCTTCTAGCAAAAGCTTCAGAATGCTGGCTCTGGCATCGGAGGCTAGGGCATGCTGGCATGAGGAACCTCCACACCCTTGCAAAGAAGAAGCATGTCATAGGCATCGAGGGTGTCAAGTTCAAGAAAGATCACTTATGCGGTGCCTGTGAAGCAGGAAAGATGATGAGGGCCAAACATCCCTCGAAGACAATCATGACAACCACCCGACCCTTCGAACTGCTCCACATGGATCTTTTCGGTCCCACTCATTACTCAACTCTTACTACTACTGCTTGTCTCTATGGCTTTGTCATTGTTGATGATTATTCTAGATAGACTTGGGTGCACATAATCCTCTACAAGACTGAAGTGCAGGATGTCTTCAGACGCTTCGCCAATCGAGCAATGAACAACTATGGCGCCAAGATAAAGCACATCAGAAGTGACAATGGCACCTAATTCAAGAACACTAGCCTTGACACATATCTTGATACCTTGGGCATCACACATGAATTCTTAGCTCCGTAAACGCCACAGCAGAATGGCGTCGTCGAACGCAAGAACAGAACACTCATTGAGATGGCCCGAACGATGCTTGATGAATACAAGACTCCAAGAAAATTCTGGCCTGAAGCCATTGATACTGCATGCCATACAATCAATCGTGTTTATCTTCACAAGCTTCTGAACAAGACATCTTATGAGCTCCTTACTGGCAAGAAGCCAAATGTCAGTTACTTCAGAGTATTTGGCTCCAGGTGCTGGATCAAGGATCCACATCACACTTCAAAATTTGCACCAAAAGCACATGAGGGTTTTATGCTTGGATATGGAAAGGATTCGCACTCCTACGGAGTTTTCAATCTCTTTCATTATAAAGTGGTTGAAACAGTGGATGTGCGATTTGATGAGACTAACGGTTCACAAAGAGAACACCTGCCAAATATGCTAGATGAAGTTCCATCCAGCGAATCAATCAAGCTAATGGGAACTGGAGAAATCATACCCTCTGAAGCTCAACCTGAAGAGGAACTTATCATCTCCGCACCTGATCAACCTGAAGACAGTGTTCAGCCTGAAGACAATCCCACTAACAATGACAATGATCAACAAGAGCAAAATCTTCGCCCTGTACATCCTCGTGTTGCCAATGAAGTGCAGATTGAGAGAATAATTGATAGCATCAATGCACCTGGTCCCCTCACTCGTTCAAGGGCAACTCAGCTAGCAAATTTCTGTGGGCACTTCGCATTCGTCTCAATAACAGAACCCAAGAAAGTTGAAGAAGCCTTCATGGAACCTGAATGGATTCAAGCTATGCAAGAAGAGCTTCAACAGTTTGAGCTGAATAATGTATGGGAACTGGTTAAGCATCCTGATCCTTGGAAGCACAACATAATAGGCACCAAATGGATATACCGCAACAAGCAAGATGAGCATGGTCAAGTTGTCAGAAACAAAGCTCGTCTTGTTGCTCAAGGATATACTCAAGTGGAAGGCATTGACGTCAATGAAACATTTGCTCCTGTGGCTAGACTTGATGCCATACGCATACTGCTGGCCTATGCAAATCATCATAACATACTTCTATATCAAATGGATGTGAAGAGCGGCTTTCTCAATGGCAAGATTGAAGAAGAAGTGTATGTTGCACAACCGCCTGGCTTTGAAGATCCAAAACATCCTGACATGGTATACAAGCTCAACAAGGCACTGTATGGCCTCAAACAAGCCCCTCGGGCTTGGTATGACACACTCAAATACTTCTTGAAAAGCAAAGGCTTCATACCTGGTTCCCTCGACCCCACTCTCTTCACGAAGACATATGATGGTGAACTGTTTGTGTGCCAAATATATGTGGATGACATCATCTTCGGATGCACAAATCATAAGTACAGTGAAGAGTTTGGATATATGATGCAAGAGCAATATCAGATGTCCATGATGGGAGAGCTAAAGTTCTTCCTCGGTCTTCAAATACGACAGCAACGCAACGGCATCTTCATATCTCAAGAGAAGTATCTCAAAGATTGCCTGAAGAAGTTCGGTATGCAAGACTGCAAAGGCTTCACGACGCCAATGCCAGCCAAACATCATCTGGGTCCTGACGACAATGGTAAAGAGTTTGATCAAAAGGTATACCGCTCCATGATTGGTTCTTTGCTTTATCTATGTGCATCTAGGCCATATATTATGCTTAGTGTTTGCATGTGTGCTCGATTTCAAGCGGCACCAGAGGAGTCGCATCACTTAGCTGTGAAGTGAATTCTTCGATATTTGGCTCACACCCCAACTCTAGGATTATGGTATACAAAGGGCTCAGAGTTTGACCTGGTTGGATTCTCGGATGCTGATTATGCTGGAGACAAAGTGGATCGCAAGTCTACATCAGGCACATGTCATTTTCTGGGACGATCACTTGTCTGTTGGTCTTCAAAGAAGCAGAACTGTGTATCTCTCTCCACTGCTGAATCTAAATACATTGCTGCTGGATCTTGCTGCGCTCAGCTTCTGTGGATGAAGCAAACACTCAAGGACGACGGCATTCATCTGAAGCAAGTGCCACTCTACTGCGACAACGAAAGCGCCATCAAGATTGCCAACAACCCAGTTGAGCACTCGAAGACAAAGCACATTGAAATTCGTCATCACTTTCTCAGAGATCATGTTGTGAAGGAAGATATTGATATCATACACGTCAACACTGAAGAGCAATTGGTAGATATCTTCACCAAGCCCTTGGATGAGAAGAGATTTTGCAAGTTACGGTGTGAGCTAAATATCTTGGAATCCTCAAATGTCCTATGATCAGGCACACATCCTAACACTTATGCATATTGATGACTTAGATGTGCAACACACGAAGTAAAGTATATCTTCAATCAATGAAGACATACATTCTAAGTGTGAATACATTAATGTGAAATTTGACTTCGGAGAGCCACGATAATTGTGCGCCGTGTCTGGGTCTAATACTTCCTATATGGTGGGTAACGCCACCACCAAATGTTCTGTTTGAAGTGTTTCATTCGTGGAGTTACATTTGCTATGTCTTCACATTTGGTTTGGCTTCAATTTCAACATGTCTTCATGATTATCTTCACTATGTTGAATATATATATACTAGTGTTCTGTCCTCTACAGCATTCACTTATAGCTATGTCTTCGTGTTGAGTCTTTTGAACTAAGTGAATGTGATCGGACGCTAACCTCTCTATGCTTTCTATCTCAAACTCTATCTCTCCAAGTCATATGCATTCTATTGAAACTGTCGAATGTCTTCTCTGCGTCCTTGTCAGCAGAAGATACAAAGACAAACATTAAGTCTGTTTTCAATGCTCATTCCTTCACCTGAAACCCGGAGAAGTGGGAACGACCATCCGACAATCCAGGCGTGCGTGGGACGTGGAACAACCTCCGACATGCTGCATGATGGCCACGTGTTCCTCAGATGTGAATCGCCAGGGGCACCTGTGTAATAACACTGAGTCACCCCTGTACCTATAAATACACGCCTCACCGCAGTCATTATCTCTTCTTCCACTCTCGCACGAACCCTAGCGCCACCGCTAGCCCTCGATGACACCGGCGACGAAGCGCTTCGCTGCCGCAACCTCTCCGACGCCGTCTTCACACTGACCGCAGACATCATCTTCTCCGCCGTCGCCGTAGGTGTCCTCCGTTGCCAAGTTAGGGCACGGACGATCGAACTGCTCGGCCTCCTCTTCCACTCCGTCTAGCAGTTCTTCGTGTGGTAAATAAAACTTCCTTTTTACGGCCCCTTTGATCCTATAGCTTTGTCACTTTCTACCAGAAGCAGTTTCTATTCACACAAGTTGGATCTCTTTCATACTGCATCTCATAACATGCCTAGTATATTCACTTATGCTTCACAAAGTAGTTAGATTCCTCACTTGTACTGATCTCTGGATTCGTACAAATCTGGAACCAACTCCTTATCTATGAGTGAATGTCTTCGCACGATGAGGTCAATGTCTTCTAAACTGATTTATCTTCAAAATCTTCTGAGAATGCATATGACCTCTTCCCCTTCCCTCGCACCTTAATGCTGTCACAGGTACATGTCCGTGGGAGAATCCCTTGGTTCTCATAGTCTGCATTCATTTGCAGAATTCTTACAGCATCATATAAATTCTCCCGAAGCCAGTTCCTGTTTGTCTAGCAAGCGAAAACCTTTGAAGCCTTTGAATGTATTGAAGCCTTTCAGTTTAAAATTCATGGCTTCAGAGAAATCTGCAAGGAAGGGAGGCAGACAGCGTCATGGCGGAACACCAAGAGATCTGCCTGATGACCTCTCAGAACTTTACAAGACAGATCCTGAAGAGGATTATAATCAGCGCAAGACCCGAATCCAGTGGATTCGAAGATATTGGGCACAACAATGGTTCAAATACCGCTTTGTGACCCAAGAATATGCTGAGAAAAACGCCATCAAGCGACCGTGGGGAGACATCCTATACAAGAATCTTCAACCCAGGTCCAGAGAAGAAGACATTGAACAAGGCTTCTATCCCTGCATGGTCCGAGGGCCACAGCCTGCAGATGCAGACCCATCGTCACTACTATGGTGCCGTGATGACAATCTGTTCAAGCGCAACTTCCAGTTTGCCAAGAACTCAGCGAAGCAGAACAAGAAGTCTTTGGGATTAGACTTCAACCCTGGTCCCTCTGCTCCCCGTGCCGATGGAACTCGCGAAGCTGAACCCAATCTTCTTGGGCCCTTCTACAACCTTGAAGGTCTCATCACCCATATCGTGGTTCAAGGGACTGCCGTGAATGAGCCTGCAGATGACGCTGAATCAGATGAAGCGCCTGCAGCGCCGAAGCCAAAGAAGCTGAAGCAGCCAAAAGCTTCAAAGCCTGCCTCTGCACCAAAAATCTCACGGGCGAAGCCACTGGCCACTGCACCTCCTGAAGATAGTGTGCAGTCTGAGGATTTGGCACGCATCTCCAAGCCCCAGAAGGTCAAGATGCCTCTGCCACACACCAGCCAAGAACTGACACCTGCTGCCATTCTGCGAAATGATGCCATTGATCTGTCCAGTGATGAAGATCTTGCAGATGACGCTCTTGAGCAACTCATCAAGAGCAAAGAAGAAGCAAAAATCTTCAATGATCTGCCTCTCTTTGACGTGACAATCATCCACAACTTCGTTGATGAGTGGTTTGACACGCCCAACATAAGCTTCGAAGATCTGCAACTACCAATTGGCCTCAGTGTCGCCTTCCATGGCGCCGTTGCTTCAGAATTAGCTATCGCCCAGCGCATTGTTGAACTGAAGCAAAAGATTGACTTTGAGAAAGCTTAGTTCAAGAAGCATATGGCCAAGCTCAGCGTGCAAGAGGTGAAAAACTTCAAGATTATGCTGCACGAGCTCAAAGAAGCCTTTCTCAAGAAACGCGCAGAAGCTCAGGGTTCTCGGGAGCGCATGAAGAGCCTGGCTGACAAGTGTGTGCAAGGCTACAATGAGGCTGAGAAGCGCAAGGCCCTTGGGCGTCCGGGCATTGATCCCAGGATGGCTACTAAGCAGAAGAAGAAGCCCACTGTGGCCGAACCCAACGCACCAAGGCAGGAAGAAGATCCCATTGTCTTCCCAACTAGCATGACTGGCTCGAAGCCAAAGGCCCGGTCAATCGCTTCAGAGCTGAAGAAGACGAGGACTGCTGAGGCTGAAGCAAGGAAGAGGAAACATCCTGAAGCCTCTGCCACTGCTCCCTCCAAGAAGAAGAGGAAGACCAAGAAGGAATGGGCTGCTCCCACAGAGCCCTTGATTGTTGAACCTATCTCCATGGTTCGCCCTGACGCTGAACCTCAAGAACGTCAACTGACTGTCCATGAGCCTGCTTTCACAGAGGCTCATGAAGCTGAAGACTTTCCAGCAGCTGATCCCATCGCTGCTGAAGACATTGGTCACCATGACCATGTTGAAGATGATGCAGTTCTTCCTCAGCTCGAGCACCAACAGGTATCATCGCCTATGCTAATGCACAGCGAACTCATCAGCATTGGTCGTCCTCTGACGCCAATTGCTCAGGATGCATCATGGGCTGATCGCCCACAAGCACAAGAGGAAGAAGACTTTGAGGCCCAGCTAACTCCAACTCCATAGGCGTCGCCAGCGTTACGCAGGCTTCGCAAAGGACCAAGGCCTCCAGTCTCTGAGTCTGAAGCTACAGCTGCTGAAGACATTCCGGCTGCATCAGCCGATGAAGAAGAAACCCCAAAAGCAGCTACTCCCCCGTCCCACCAAGAAGCTGTTCTCGAGGAGAACGCGACTATGACCGACCCTCCAGCTCGTCAAGTGGAGGTTGAGAATCTTGAGGCTACCACCACCAACACCAATAAAGCCACTGGCGCTGTCATGGCTGAAGCTAATGTGGAGCCTTCACCAACCCAAGCACCAGAAGTCAGCGAAGCCACTGATCCCACTGCTTCTGTTCCTGCGCCTGCTGCTGGTCCTCAGTTCGACTATCATGTTGAGCACAGGCCTCAGGTACAGAAGCCAATCCCAAGATTGCCCAGGTTTCCAGGTCCTGCATCAGCACCTGGATCCTTCAATGTCAATGGCTTCAGAGCAGACAACACTTTCTTCAATAGCTCCAGGAACCCCTACTGAAGGGAAAGAATATCATCTGATCGGTTCTGGAGCTATCCGCAGTGAAGCTATTACTCCTGCATTCTCTACAATCAAGGTCGCATCTTCCCACACAAGCGTCTTGACATTGAAGCAATAGCTGGTCTGCCCTGTCTGGAAGAAGCTCTAGTTTGCTTCAAAGAGGTTGGATTGCTACCGTTCGTCACCGACCAAGAGCATTGGAATGAAGAGTTGCTGCTCCAATTCTATGCCACACTACACATCCGCGGGTACAACAGAGATCCGAAGACTTGGGTCCTGGAGTGGATGACAGGAAATGTTCATCACGAAGCCAAAGCCTTTGATATCATTGAGCTCATTGGTCTCCCCACTCCTGGCGATCTCTACGAACATGGCTGTCAGCTTCATAGTGAAGCTGTAGAGAGCATCTTTCAGAAGCCTGAACCCAACATGAGTCAGATGCTCAGTATGATGAAGCCATTGCCCCAAGATGCTGCATATCCCAAAGAGTTCTTTGTTGAAGACCTTGAGTATCTGCCAAGGACTATTTACCACATCATAAGGCGAACTCTCTGGCCCATCAAAGGACACTCTCCACATGCCAAGCTGGAAGGTGCAATGAAGACCTTGGTCTTCTATATTCTTCATGGCAAATGCTTCAATGCACAGGACTTCTTCATCCGCCAACTTGCTGCATCAGGCTCTGATCTTTTTGGCCTGAAGTTCTACACTCCATGGATAATGCGGCTGATCAAACTCCACTCCGCTATCTCATATCAGCATCTGCTCGCAATCATCAGATCTTTCTGCCTGATGTGGATATGTCTATTGAAGCCATTTATCCTGAGCCTGCCAAGGAACCTCTAAGTCTTCAGAATGCGGAGCATCAAAGTTTTTCTCAGAATATTGAAGGAGTTGAAGCAGTCACTCGTGTGTATCCTTTGGCTGGAACTACGCGTGCACCACATCCTGCCCTTACTGAAGCCACCGACAGCACAACTGCCCAATGACCCAAGAAGCGCACTCGTGTTCTTAATGACCGAGAGCTTCTGGTGGCTCTTCATCAGAAACATGATAGGCATCATGACTGGCTGAAGCGCCAAATGAAAGCCTCTTGGTGGATGTCAACCGCATTCGCAATCTTGCCACCAAGAATGCTTTTGTTGCCCATGAAACCTCTCGACGCACATGGAAAGGGCTGACGCTAATGTGCTCTGAAGATGATCTTCAAGAGGATGGCTTCTCTGAGCGCTTCAAGTTTGACTCCACACCTCCTCGAAGGGCCGTGCTGCGACGAACTCCATCTCTCGAAGACTTTGAGTTCTCTTCCTCTGCTGCAACTGTGAATGCCAGAGTGATCGAGGATGAAGACGATGCCACTTCACCGCGACCTCCTTCAGCACGCTTCGACACTGCTCCAAGTTCTTCTGCACTGCCGAACACCACCGACGACCCTGCTGCTTCACCTACTCTTCATGGGAACGAGTAGATGCTCTATGTCTTCAAACCTTTTTGGTCCTTACTGACAAAAGGGGGAGAAGCATATGAGTTTGATAGTCTTCAAGCGGGTCCATATGGGCGGGTGCTTTATATTTTGCTTCGTGTTTACAACTCTCGTTTTGATACATTTGGTTCTTTGAGTTGTAACACTTAAACTCGATGGTCGTCTGCTACTTATTTGCTACTTTGTGATGCGATGATAAATTCCGCATGTGCGACGATAAATTCCGCACTTAGATCATTTTGCAGACATCCATTTTCCATTATGCATGTCATTATCTTCACATACCTTCACATTCATAGTGGATTGTCATCATAAGTTGAAGAGAATCTCCACAAGCACAACCTGCCATGTGCATTTGCATTCCAAAAGCAAATTACTTATATGCACATCTTCAGGGGGAGCCATTGCAACTTATGAAGACAATTACTTACTCTTTACAATTTCACATATTATATTCCCCGTTGAAAACTTCAACTAGTTTGTCATCAATCACCAAAAAGGGGGAGATTGTAAGTGCATCTAGTGCCACCCCTAGTTGGTTTTGGAGTATTGACGACAAACCTAGTTGAGGGACTGATGTGTTTGTGAGAATTGCAGGATAACACAGGTAGAAGTCCCTCATTGATTCGGTTTTCCTACCAGAGATGACCCCTAAAAATGTATGAAGACATTGATGTCAAAGGTGGTATATGAAGATATCCTCATTGAAGACTATGACAAGAGAAGACATCGCGTGAAGCCTATGGAGCTCGAAGACTTAGATCTTTTGTAGTTCTGTTTCTTCTTTATTGAGTCATAGGAACCACCGTACTGTTAAGTGGGGTCCAAGTGAACCAGTCAGAATGACTGAAGTGATGCTTAACCAAAACCTATGTCTTCGAGTGAAGACTATGAGAGCGAAACTTGTCCAAAGTCGGACAAGTCAGCTTTGCTTGTAGCCCAAGTAAAGCTGCCGCATGAGTTTGAAATCTGACCGTTGGAACACATGTCAGTTCCTTAGTGACCCAGGGTCATTTTGGACAAATCAGGTCGGGTTGCCTAGTGGCTATAAATAGCCCACCCCCTACAACCATAAACGGTTGGCTGCTCAGAGTTAGAGTACAGCTTTTGTCGTTTGAGAGCAACCCACCTCAAAGCCTTTGAGAGAGAATTCCTTGCGAGGATAAAGCCCTAACCACCCAGAGCCAAAGAGTGTTAGGCATCACTTAAGTCTTCTTGTCTGTGTGATCTGAAGACTTATTACACTTGAGGACTGTGAATCCTCCAGCCGGTTAGGCGTCGCGTTCTGAGCATCCAAGAGACATTGTGGATTGCCGGTGAACGAAGTCTGTGAAGGTTTGGGAGTCTACCTTGAAGACTTACCAGAGTGATTTGGGCGAGGTCTGTGTGACCTTAGCTCAAGGGGAATACGGTGAGGACTGGGTGTCCTGAGCTACGTGTTCAGGACTGGGTGTCCGGGACTGTCTGTCCTCAGGTTTCAATACCTAGCCGCCCCAACCAGACGTACAGTTGTCACAGCAACTGGAACTGGTCCAACAAATCATTGTCTTCAACGAGTCACTTGTTTCATCCTTCCTTCCCTTTACTTACTGTTGGTCCTTGTGAAGTCATTGTATGATTGCACTATCTTTTGTCTTCACTGAGTGACTGCGTGTTCTGTTTGGCTTCATAATATCCTCCTACCTGATCCTTACTACCTTGCTGCTATTAGTCATTGTGCTTTCACTTCATTGAATACTTGACTATGGTTTGCCTAGTGTAGTCTACCTTCCGCTGCATGGTAATAGGTTATTTCTATCGTTTGTCTTCATAACTTCCACGTTTCGAAGACTTTCATAAAAATCGCCTATTCACCCCCCCTCTAGTCGATATAACGCACTTTCAGCACTTTTATGGAAATCACTTTAGGAGAAGCTACCAAACTCCTAGATAATATTATGGCTAATTATTCTCAATGGCATACTGAACGGTCTGCTAATAAAAAGGTGCATGCGATAGAAGAAATTAATGTTTTGAGTGGAAAGATGGATGAACTTATGAAATTATTTGCTAATAAGAGTGTTTCTTCTGATCCTAATGATATGCCCTTGTCTACTTTGATTGAGAATAATAATGAATCTATGTATGTGAATTTTGTTGGTAGGAACAATTTTGGTGACAACGCGTATAGAGGAAATTTCAACCCTAGGCCTTATCCTAGTAACCCCTCTAATAATTATGGTAATTCCTACAACAATTCCTATGGAAATTATAATAATATGCCCTCTGATTTTGAATCTAATATTAAAGAATTTATTACTTCGCAAAAGAATTTTAATGCTATGATTGAAGAAAAATTGCGTAAGATTGATGATTTGGCTAGGAATGTTGATAGAATTTCTCTTGATGTTGGTTCTTTCAAACTTAGATCTATTCCACCTAAGCATGATATCAATGAGTCTCTCAAATCCATGAGAATTTCCATTGATGAGTGCAAATAAAGAACCGCTAGGATGCGTGCTAAGAAAATGCCTTTATAAGAGCGTGTTCTTCTAGTTCCTATGAAAATAAAGATGAAGATCTAAAAGTTATTGATGTGTCCCCTATTAAATCTTTTTTTGCAATATGAATCTTGATAATGATGGGACTGAATATGATCCACCTTTACCTAGAAGGCGTTCCAAGAATTCGGAATTTGTTGATCTTGATGCTAAAATTGATAAAAGTGGGATTGAAGAAATTAAAACCCTAGATGTTGCTAAACCCACTATTATGGATTTCAAGGAATTTAACTATGAAAATTGCTCTTTGATTGATTTTATTTCCTTCTTGCAATCCGTGCTAAATTCTCCTCACGCTTATAGTCAAAATAAAGCGTTTACTAAACATATCGTTGATGCCTTGATACAATCTTATGAAGAAAAACTTGAATTGGAAGTTTCTATCCCTAGAAAACTTTATGATGAGTGGGAACCAACTATTAAAATTAAAATTAAAGATATTTAATGCTATGCTTTATGTGATTTGGGTGCTAGTGTTTCCATGATTCCAAAGACTTTGTGTGATTTGTTAGGTTTCCGTGAGTTTGATGATTGCTCTCTAAACTTGCACCTTGCGGATTCCACTATTAAGAAACCTATGGGAAGAATTAATGATGTTCTTATTGTTGCAAATAGGAATTACTTGCCCGTAGATTTTATTGTTCTTGACATAGATTGCAATCCTTCATGTCCTATTATTCTTGGTAGACCTTTCCTTAGAACGATTGGTGCAATTATTGATATGAAGGAAGGAAATATTAGATTCCAATTTCCATTAAGGAAAGGCATGGAACACTTTCCTAGAAATAAAATTAAATTACCTTATGAATCTATTATGGGAGCCACTTATGGATTGCCTACCAAAGATGGCAATACCTAGATCTATTCTTGCTTGTTATGCCTAACTAGGGGCGTTAAACGATAGCGCTTGTTGGGAGGCAACCCAATTTTATTTTTATTCCTTGATTTTTGCTCCTGTTTAGTAATAAATAATTTATCTAGCCTCTGTTTTGGTTGTGTTTTTTGTGTTTAATTAGTGTTTGTGCCAAGTAGAACCGTTGGGAAGACTTGGGGAAAGTCTTGTTGAACTTGCTGTAAAAAAACAGAAACTTTTGCGCTCACGAGAACAGCTGTAATTTTTATTTGGAAAGTGATATTTAGTTAATTCGTTTTTCATATCATTAATAGATAAATTTCTCACGTCCAGAAATTTATTTTAGAATTTTTGGGGTTCCAGATCTTGCGCTAGCTACAGATTACTATAGACTGTTCTGTTTTTGACAGATTCTGTTTTTCGTGTGTTGTTTGCTTATTTTGATGAATCTATGGCTAGTAAAATAGTTTATAAACCATAGATAAGTTGGAATACAGTAGGTATAACACCAATATAGATAAAGAATGAGTTCATTACAGTACCTTGAAGTGGTCTTTTATTTTCTTTCGCTAACGTAGCTCACGAGATTTTCTACTTTAAGTTTTGTGTTGTGAAGTTTTTCAAGTTTTGGGTAAAGATTTGATGGATTATGGAACAAGGAGTGGCAAGAGCCTAAGCTTGGGGATGCCCACGGCACCCCCTAGATAATCTAAGGACACCTAAAAGCCAAAGCTTGGGGATGCCCCGGAAGCCATCCCCTCTTTCGTCTACTTCTATCGGTAATTTACTTGGAGCTATATTTTTATTCACCACATGATATGTGTTTTGCTTGGAGCGTCTTGTATTATTTGAGTCTTTGCTTTTTAGTTTACCACAATCATCCTTTCTTTACACACCTTTTGAGAGAGCCATACATGATTTGGAATTTGTTAGAATACTCTATGTGCTTCGCTTATTTCTTTTGAGTTATATAGTTTTGCTCTAGTACTTCACTTATATCTTCTAGAGCACGGTGTTGGATTTGTTTTATATAAACTATTGATCTCTCATGATTCACTTAGATTATTTTGAGAGCCTTAATAGCATGGTAATTTGCTTAAATCCTAATATGCTAGGTATTCAAAGTTAGTAAAATTTTCTTAAGAGTGTTCTGAATACTAAGAGAAGTTTGATGCTTGATGATTGTTTTGAGATATGGAGGTAATAATATCAAAGTCGTGATAGTTGAGTAGTTGTGAAATTGAGAAATACTTGTGTTGAAGTTTGCAAGTCCCGTATGTCGGCGTTCTGGGAACGGGGGTCCCCAGACTTGCCTGCCTGTGGCCTGCGGCGTGGCTCAAGTGGGGGCCCAGCGCGGCCCATCTTCATCAGCTCAAGCTCAAGACCCTCGCGAGGGGCCAAGCCTTGCGGGGTGGACGACCGGAAGCTTCCTCAGAGGCAGCCTCATCAGGAAGGCTCGCGAGGAGGCGGAGAGATCAAGGCAGGGGTACCTCACGAGGAGCCCGTGACGCAAGCCATGACGATCGAGACCAGGCGGGCGCCGGCCTGCGCAGTGTCCTTGTTTCCCCTTCGGTACAAAGGGGCAAGCACAGGCCAAGGCACCGAGCAAAGGTTACCATTCCGGTGCAACGAGACCAAGACCAGCAGAGCGGCAGGACAGAGGTCACCGTGAAGCCCAAGACGGCGTCATCACCAGTGCCTTTGGCAGCGAAGACCACCTTTGGTCAGGATAACTTGTACTAGATGTTCCCCTTCAAAATGGTCAATTCTTAGCGCCCTTCCCGCTCATTATTTGGGGAGAGGCCCAGGGCCTCTATAAATAGAGCTAGCCACCACACGGGGGTGGAGGCGCCCGACGTCCACCATGACCCACTTGCTCCGGAAGCCTTCGATTCTCTTCCCAGGCTTCGAGATAGCATTGGAATTGGAGTATGCGATGAAGCTCGCACATGCGGAGACATGGCCACCAGAAACCCGGAGGGAAAAATAGTGGCGCAACAAAGCCACCGAGGGCTTTACCCCGACATGAGCCTCACAGTAGTAAGCAAAAATCGCCAGGAGGAGAACAGAGTTGGGGTGGAGATGCAGAGCCTGCAAGTTGTACTGGTGGAGAGCAGCAAAGAAGAACTCAGAAAAATGAGGCACCAGACCGGTGACGATGGCGCTCACAAAAAGCGGATAGAAGGTGCTCCCCCTGCTTTCAGGCTGGTCGGAGCCGGCCTTGAGCACAGTTGCCCCCTTGCTGCCCTGCGCCATCGTCATCAGGCGCGTGAGGGTGAGGTTCTTCTCCGGCAAGTTCAGGGAATCCAGGGCCGGTGAGTACCAGGCCTCGGTCGGGGACTTGCGAGGCGCCATGGCGTGCCGGGCGAGAAGGATTGAGACAGATCTGGAGGATTTCGGAAGCAAGAAGGAGGAGAGCAAGAAAGGGGATCTAGGGCGAGGCGAACGAGAACAAAGCAAGTAAGTCTGGCCCGGGCACCTCCTTTGTTAGATAGACAATTGCGGAAGCACCGTGGGAAGCGCAGATGCCCACGTCCAATCAATCGCCACGCGGCGCCCAAGGCCGCAGGCTGTTGGGGGCCCGCGGCGCTTTGCGCTTGCCCCTTCGCTTCCCTGCTAGGCCAAGCCCGGGCGCGCCTTGGGCCCGGAGGCTACTGTCGGCGTTTTGGGAAGGGGGGCCCCAGACTTGCCTGCCTGCGGCCTGCGGTGTGGCTCAAGTGGGGGCCCAGCGCGGCCCATCTTCATCAGCTCAAGCTCAAGACCCTCGCGAGGGGCCAAGCCTCGCGGGACGGACGGCTGGAAGCTTCCTCAGAGGCAGCCTCATCAGGCAGGCTCGTGAGGAGGCGGAGAGATCAAGGCAGGGGTACTTCACGAGGAGCCCATGACGCAAGACATGGCGATCGAGACCAGGCGGGCGCCAGGCGGACGCCGGCCTGCGCAGTGTCCTTGTTTCCCCTTTGGTGTAAAGGGGGCAAGCACAGGCCAAGGCACCGGGCAAAGGTTACCATTCCGGTGCAACGAGACCAAGACCAGCAGAGCGACAGGTCGGAGGTCACCGTGGAGCCCAAGACGGCGTCATCACCAGTGCCTTTGGCAGCGAAGACCACCTTTGGTCAGGATAACTTGTACTAGATGTTCCCCCTTCAAAGTGGCCAATTGTTGGCGCCCTTCCCGCTCATTATTTGGGGAGAGACCCAGGGCCTCTATAAATAGAGCTAGCCACCACAGAGTAGAGGACGAACAAGGAGGGACCGAAAAAGAGAGATAGAGAGAGAGAGAGAGAGGCGATTGAACTCACCCAAGCAGTTCATCGCACCAACTCAAGAACACCTCTCGCGAGGCTGTTCTTCCCTTGTACTAATCATCATCAGCCCCTGAGGCAATCCACCACACCACACACTAGAGTAGGGTATTACACCACAACGGTGGCCCGAACCAGTATAAACCTTGTGTCCCTTGTGTTGTTCGTTGTTTCCAGCTCAAATCACGCGAGGAGATCGGACGTAGATCGGTAGGGGAGAGATCTCCGCGTGCACCCCAGTGTTCGAACCTCAAGGGTCTGTCGGAACCTGAAATCCGACATTTGGCCCGCCAGGTAGGGGTGCACCGGAATCTTTCTTTCGTTGTACGCGTGTGATCTTCCGTCGTGTCCATGGCCGACGCCCGTTGGGCTCGCGTCGAGCGCCGGGCTGCTCTCGCCACCCGCGTCGCCCAGACGGCGCCCGTCGGCGGACGCCCTCGTCGTTCCCCGTCGCCTGCCGCCAACGCCGCCACCGGCCCGGCGGGGAACAAGCAGCAAGCCTCGTCCCAGCATCCTTCGGTACGGCGGGAGGGCCGCACTGCCACACCGTCGCTGACTCCAGCCGCTTCGTCGTCCCACGCCCGTCGTGCCCCCACGGACGCACACGCCGCGCTGCTCCTGGAAAGAGAGCTCTTGCACTACCGCCCCGTCGACGACCTCTACGAGGACTGGCTCGCCCGCATCACCGAGCTCGTCAGCGCGGCAGGGGGCTCCCCTTGCCGTCCCTCTCGCTGCCTCGCCCTCCATTCCGCACAGGAGGCGGGGATCAGGAGGCGCCTCCACTACCTCCTCCCCAAGAAGGCGCCCTGGCTCCAAGGCGCGCAGCCCCAGGGCAAGCCCTCCGCGTCCGGCGCCTGCGCAACAAGAAAGGAGCTGCCAAGAGATCCCTCGTCCCCGAGAAGGTGCTCGCGCGCTCCCAGCGCCGGCGCGCCAAGATCGCGTCCCTGCACCTCCACGCCAAGACCCCGCGCTGCTCCAAGCGACGGCGCGCGGTAATCCCCAGGAACAAGCCCAGCACCAGCAAAAGGCACCGGTGGCCACAGCAGGCTGTCGCGCCCTCACCCCCCGACGTACGCGGCATCGCATGGCCATGCAAATTCAAGCCTGACCTACCCCCTCGCTACGATGGCACGACGGACCCCGCGGAGTTCCTACAGCTCTACGAGCTATGCATCGAAGCCGCCAACAGAGACGAAAGGGTCATGGCGAACTGGTTTCCCATGGCGCTCAAGGACGGCGCCCACACCTGGCTCCTGAACCTGGCTCCTGGCACAATCTCCTCCTGGGACGAGATGCGCACTCGCTTCATCGCCAACTTCCAGGGCATTCGCGACCGGCCCTCGGCCGTGAGCGATCTGCGCCGCATCAAGCAGCAGCAAGGGGAAACCCTGCAGAAATACATCCAGTGCTTCAACAACGCTCGACTCAAGATCCCCAAGGTGACTGAAGAAGCCATCATCTCGGCCTTCTCCGATGGCGTACGCGACATCAAGATGAAGGAGGAGCTAGCAATCCATGAAGACCTGTGCACATCCCTGGAGCTGTTCAACTTGGCAACCAAGTGCGCCAGGGCTGAGGAAGGGCGCCTTTCCCTCCTCGAACTCCCGGTTGCCGACCCAGAAGAGAAGAAGCCCAAGGCCAAGGACGTGAAGTGCAAGGGGGCTGCCGTGCTTGCAACGGAACCAGACACCAAGAGAGGCAGGGATCAGCCTGAGTCATCCAAGGGCAGCCGGTACTGCGTGTACCACGACCTCCACACCCACAACACCAACGAATGTCAAGAGCTCAGGGCCGTGAGAGATGGACGTGTCGACCGACGCCCCGACGCAACGACAGGGGCTATGGCTGAGGAGGAGGAAGAGGTGGCGGATGATGGGAAGACCGTGGCCCTCGCCAAGGGTGGCGTGACCGGCCTCGCGAGGATCGCTGGCAGGACCAGCCTCGCGAGGGAGGCTGGAGAGATCAGCCTCGTGAGGATCGCCCGTATGGCAATGCAGGCCTTCCTCCTCTGCCGCCACCGCCAAGGAGGAACGAAGACCAACATCAAGACGAGGGGGCCAGGGGCTTCCAGGAGCCGCGTGCAATCGCTTGCATCTTGGGTGGCGCGCAGGCCCCAGCCTCACAGCGCATATTCAAGCAGTTTGCTCGCGAGGTGAATGCAGTCCTAAAAGTGCGTTATATCGACTAGAGGGGGGGTGAATAGGCGATTTTTATGAAATTCTTCACTGAGGAATTTGCCGGTGAGGAAATTCCTTAGCGAAGAACTACTAGCAACGGAATAAGTACTCAAAAGTAAACATAACAGAATACAAGCATAGTCATCATGATGAGATGAAGACAGGCACAGAGTACAGGAAGCGTAATCACAGGATAACACGGGATGAAGACAAACAGACTGAAGAAATTGAACTGAGGAAATTGAGAAAGTCTTCAGTCAAAGTCTTCAAACACAGATATGAACAAACACACAACACATTTATGAGGAAATGAAAGAGTTGAGGAAATAGAACCAGTAAGCTTGGTGAAGACAATGATTTGGTAGACCAGTTCCAACAGCTGTCTTAGTTGTACGTCTGGTTGGAGCGGTTGAGTATTTAAACTCGAGGACACACAGTCCCGGACACCCAGTCCTGAACACGCAGCTCAGGACACCCAGTCCTCACCTTATTCTCCTTGAACTAAGGTCACACAGACCTCGTCCAATCACTCGTGGTAAGTCTTCAGGCGACTTCCAAACCTTCACAAACTTGGTCACTCGGTGATCCACAATTCCTCTTGGATGCTCTAGACCATGACGCCTAACCGTCTGGAAGAAGCACAGTCTTCAAAGGTAACAAGCGTTGGATCCACTCAGGATCAATCTCTTCAGTGATGCTCAATCACTTGGGGTTTGTAGGTGTTTGGGTTTTTGGTTTTTCCTCACTTGATGATTTTCGCTCAAAGTCCTCAAAGGATGGGTTGCTCTCAAATGACAAGTGTCAATTTCTCTCGGAGAAGCCAACCAGCTAGTGGTTGTAGGGGGCGGCTATTTATAGCCTAGGGAGCAGCCCGACATGATAAGACATAAATGCCCTTCAATGATATGACAGATAGGTGGATAGATATTTTGGGACAGCTGGCGCATAGCACAGCAACGGTCGGAATTTTGAGTAGCAAAATCCTCAGGGCTATCATGTTCCTCACTGTGTAGGCAATCCGCACTAGAGAATTCCTAACTCCTCAGTCAGGACAAATTCCTCAGAGACCAGAAGAACTTCGTCTCTGTCACTGAAGAAATTGATTGAACTGTATGAGATTTCCAATGGCTTCACTCGAAGGGATTGGTAGGTGTAGGATTTGAGTTGAGCATCACATGGAAATTTTTCCTTAGTATTTCCTCGATCCCCTTTAACAGTACGGTGTTTCCTATGACTCAAGAAAGAGAAAAAACAAAACTATGAAAACGAAAGTCTTCAAGCTTCATATTCCTCGCATGAATATCAAGTCTTCACGGACACACCAATTTCTTCACTTTCAAAGTCTTCATGAAAGTCTTCAGAAATACCAAAATCTTCAGTCGAAGATATTCATTTTTAGGGTCGACTTTTCCTATAAATATCAAACTCCTCATAGACTTATAGACCTGTGTACACTCACAAACGCATTAGTCCCTTAACCTATAAGTCTTCAATACACCAAAATCACTAAGAGGCACTAGATGCACTTACAAGTCCTCCCCAAGCTTGAGGCCACATGCCCTCTCAGGTGGTCTGCGTGCGCTATCACGTTCAGCTCAGCGGATCAGCTCAAGTGCGCGGCAACGGCCGGAGTCCTCCCAATGCTTTGCTCCCTAGTCATCAGCAATGTGCAGGTCACCAGGACCCTCATTGACGGTGGAGCAGGACTCAACGTCCTGTCCGTCGAGACGTTCGACAATCTCCAAGTGCCGTACGATCAGCTTTAGCCGACCAAGCCCTTCTCAGGAGTCACTGATGGTTCCACTATTCCAATAGGGTAGGTTCGCCTTCCAGTCACCTTCGGGCAGCGCAACAACTACCACACCGAGCTCATCGACTTCGATGTCGCCCACATCCGTCTGCCATACAACGCCATCCTCGGGTACCCAGCCCTGGCCAAGTTCATGGCGGTGACTCACCATGGTTACAATGTCCTCAAGATGCCAGGAAGCGGTGGAGCCATCACCGTACCCTGTGAAGAAAGGGACGCAGTGTGTTCACTCGAGCGCGCGTTCCAAGCCACAGCAATCGAAGACCCGGACCACAGGAACGGAAGACCTCCCGAGGCGACACTTAAGAAGAAGAAGGTTTCGCCTGGCCCAAGCCACAAGGAGGCAAGCGCCTCTGGAGGTGTTGCATCAGGGTCCGCGCCCAATCAGGGAGCGCCACCCTCTCTCGCACAGGAAGGCGCGCCCGGCGCCCTCCTCAGGCAGGGCTCGGGGGCTCTTTCTTGGAGAGCCACCGACTTTGCCAAGGTCGGGAGGGAGGCACTCGGATACCACTTGGAGGGGTGCTTCCAGGCACATTTCCCTCAGGAAGATACAAGGCAAGGAAGACCAAACCCTTAGGAGTTCATCGCAAGAAACACCCAAGAGCTACAGAAGTCGAGAGTCATGCACGGCAGCTGCCGCTTGCCCACCGTAGCCCCACATCCAGGCGAGGATGGTGGGATGCATGTCTGCATCGACGTGCCAGGGCTCAACCGAGCCGCGTCTCAGGAGCGCCTCTGGCCTTCACGCGTGGGGCGTTGCGAGGGTCCACCTCACAGCTACGTTCGCATGCCTCTCGGCCTGCCGAACGTGGTCGCGCTCAGCAGTGCCTGCTGAGGAGCATTCTGGAGGCTCAGGAGTTCAGGCATTGTGCGGTCCTGGCGGAGATGGAGATGGCTCTCGGAGACCCGCCTGTGCCCCCGGAGCCTCCCGAGGCTCCTGGGCCTGGGGGCTCGTGAGGGTCGACGTCTTCATCGTGCATCGCCCGCTTCTTCAATATCACTCCATCTTCAACGGCACTAGGTAACACCTTTCTAAGTTCTGTTCTTAGCTGGGAGCGCCCACAAGGCCGCGTCATTCCCAGGTCGCGTGGGTCCATCCCTGCAGCATGTATCCGTTTTACTTACCTTGTCGGGGGGCGCCCCTCGGGTTGCATCATCCCCGAGCTGCTCGGGCCTGGCCCAGCGGCGTTTGCTTTTCTCGCGTCTACTTAAAATGAATTTGCTCTTTCGCGCTTAATTGTCACCTGCTGCTTATCGCGGACTTCTCCGCTTTCATGCAAAGCGCTTGCACGTTAAAAGGGGGTACCTGAGCATCGCGACTCATGGGCTCCTATTGGCCCTCCAGCCCTCACCCCGTGGCCTTGACCCACGGCATCGCGACCTGTCATACCAGCGGCGGCTGAGCTAGCTCGAGGGTCGGGACCTGAGGACGTAGAGCATTTGCATTCTAACCACCCTGCAGGAACACACCATTGATAAAGGCCCAGAGCCAGGCGCAACCCGCCTCGAGGTAGGGCCTCGTGAGTCCCGCGCTGGCTCACGAGTGCCCAGATACACCTCTCCTAGCCCTACCGTGTCGGCCAAGTGTCAGGGCGGGGCTGTACACGCCCCGGGGGCTCCTCCCGAAGGGGAGCCCCCTCCCACGTACCAGTGGAAGCACCATGCCCCGCGCTGGCTGACGACACTGCCGAGGAGCGGCTATGCCCGTACACATACGGAAGCGCTATGCTCCACGCTAGTGATAAACAACTGAGGGCGGCGTAAGGCCGTACCAACCTCAGGGAGCCCAGAACTCAGTGTCCGGCACCATCGCAACGCCTCCCCTCAGGAGCGCCGCGCGAGGGTGCTGGACACGGGGGCTACGCCGGGTCTTGCCCGAGCGCACGCCACCCAGCCAGGTCCCTTGGACCTGGTCGTCACGCGCCCCTCCCCGAGCGGAGCCAAGGTATGGAAAGCCATTTGAACGACAAGGGGGACTCCTGAGCATCGCAACTCAGGAGCCTAACTTGCCCCGTAGCCCCTCACTCCTTAGTCCCGTCCTAGTTTCCGGTCGGGGCTAACGCTAGGTGAGGTATGCGCGGGGCTGAGCCCTGCCGATGCAGAACAATCAATCCACTCCTCGTCCCCCCATTCCTACTTGTTGCTCGTGCGTTAAGGGGGACTCCTGAGCATCGCGACTCAGGAGCCTAACTTGCCACGTAGCCCCTCACTCCTTAGTCCCGTCCTGGTTTCCGGTCGGGGCTAATGCTGGGTGAGGTACGCGCGGGGCCGGGCCCTGCCGACGTAGAGCGCGAGCAAGTAGGGGAGAAAAATGCAAATTCCAGGAAATTCAAAGCAAATATTACAAGCCATAGATTGTTTCACGGCGTCAAACACAAGTTTAAACGCCTCCGCGAGGCATCGTGCATGTTGCAGGAATAAAAACAGGACAGAAGCCGCGAAGGTATTACTCTCCAGTGGCGCCGCCGCCTGTGGTGGAGTCGCGCTGGGCGACCCCGCCTCCTGGGGCCGCGGAGCTAGCGAAACCGCGCCCGGGCAAGATGCTGAAGGCGTGGAACCTCCCCAGCAAAGCTTCGGCTCGGCCTTTCACGGCCTCAGCGGCAGCGGCGGCAAGGTCGCCGCTCACGGGTTCCAGTAGGCTATCGAAGTCGACGTCGGGGTCGCGCAGGTAGACGTGGCTGAGGACATGCGTCAGCGTCACAGAAGACAGGGCACGCGCCTCAGCCTCGGCCGTGGGGCCAAGGCCGTCTACGACATGTTCAAGCGCACGGACCAGGAAGGGAAGCAGCTCGGCGGGGCCGTCCTCCGCACCGGCTAGCGGCTCCTCCAAGCCGCTCTCGTAAAGCGTTTTCAGCGCGGCACGAGCCCTCTTCTCCATCTTCGCGAAGGCCACCCGATCCTCCGCCAGGACCTTCGCCTTGGTGTCTAGCTCGGTCCTCTCCGCCTTCAGCGACCGCTCCAGCGTCTCCAACCGGCCGTGGCGATCACCAAGCTTTACGTCCCGGTCCTTGACGGCAGCCTCCCGAGCCTTCATCTCCTTCTCTTTATCCTGGCGGCCATGGATCTCCTTGGCGAGCTCGTCGCGCAGGCCTTGCAGCTCGGTCTCCAGCGCCTCGCAGCGAGCCTTGGCAGCCTCGGCGTCGCCCAGGGTAGCGTCGCGAGCGGCCTTGGCTTGGTTGGCGGCCTGCTTCTCCCCCTCGGAGGCCGCCACGGCCTGGCTCAGTGCTGCTCGGACGGAGGCAGCGGAACGGGCCAAGCCAGAAGCTAACTCTAGGCACCCGGCCGCTAGGTGAGGGTCCGTGCTCAGAAGATCCTCCTGCATCTGGCTCAGTTCGCTGGGGACCTAGTCCAGGACGGCGGCAGAGGGAATAGAAGAAGTGAGAACCGGCGGAGCAGGCGAAGAAGACGGAAGCGTGATCACGGCTTGGCAGGAAGGAACCCCATGGGCCTTGGCTGCCTCGGCTGCAGCATCAAGCGCAGTCGACTCCAGGGTCAGCGAAGCCACGGGGGCTGACTCCTCGCCAAGGCGTCCCAGTCGACCTCACGAGGACGACCGGGCAGGGGAGGCGCGAGCCGCGCCGTCTTTCCCCTCAGTGGACGAAGGCGCCATCCCGGCAGGTGGACTCGCCCCAAGCGGGGCTGCAGAAGCCCCTTTCAACCTCTTCGCCGCAGGCGCCAGCCTAACAAAAGAATATGGACGTCAAGCCTCGGCGGCAGAAACCAAGCAAAGCACGAATCGAGCACTTACTGGTCGTCGCTCACGGACCCAAGCAACCTTCGGCCGAACTTGAAGCCCGAGAGCCTGCAGCTGGGGTCAGCCTCAGGAGGCCCGGAAGCAGAAGACACGTTAGGAGGGCTGGAGCCGGCCTCGGATCGCTTAGGGACTAGAGCAGACCTTGGGGGAACCAGCCCCGACCCGGCCTTCCTCGCGACCAAGGGAGAGTCCTCCCCTCCTCGCCTGGCACCGGCCTCGTCGTCGTCCGGCATGGAGCGGAGGACCTAGGACCTGTGCCGAGGGAAAGACTCCCTTGACTCCTCACCAGTCGCCTCAGAGTCAGACTCTTCTTCCTCCGCCTCTTATTCCCCCTCTCTCTCTCGCTGGAGCTATCGGAGGACACATTCACCATCGCCAACGCCGCAAGACCCTCGGGAGCTTCCGCGGGCACCAGCCCATCGCCATTAAAGGTGGGCATGGCATTCACCACCTGCTCCCAGTCGTCGCGAAGGAACAGGGGGATGGGGGCGCCCACCAGCTTCGCCACGTCTCCCCCAACCAAGGAATGGAGGGCCGCGACCAGATTCTCATCGGTCAGGGCCTCAGAGCTTAGGCGCAAGGCGGCGTCCGCTTCCCCAAGCCTCCACAACAAGAGCGAGTGCTCCTGGAGTGGAGCCACCCGGTGCTCCAAGAACTCCCTCAGGAGTGTGGCTCCAGTCAGCTTCGCCGTCCACAAGTTGCTCGGCCTCAGGTCCGTGTTCATCCTCTTCAGCACCGCCCTCGCACGGGGGTCGGCGAGCTCCGCGCGGGACCACGCGTCGACAGCCTTGGGCTGCCCCGTAGGCAACACCAGACGGGGGTGGAGGCGCCCGACGTCCACCATGACCCACTTGCTCCGGAAGTCTTCGATTCTCTTCCCAGGCTTCGAGATAGCATTGGAATTGGAGTATGCGATGAAGCTCGCACATGCGGAGACATGGCCACCAGAAACCCGGAGGGAAAAATAGTGGCGCAACAAAGCCACCGAGGGCTTTACCCCGACATGAGCCTCACAGTAGTAAGAAAAATCGCCAGGAGGAGAACAGAGTTGGGGTGGAGATGCAGAGCCTGCAAGTTGTACTGGCGGAGAACAACAAAGAAGAACTCAGAGAAAGGAGGCACCAGACCGGCGACGATGGCGCTCACAAAAAGTGGATAGAAGGTGCTCCCCCTGCTTTCAGGCTGGTCGGAGCTGGCCTTGAGCACAGTTGCCCCCTTGCTGCCCTGCGCCACCGTCATCAGGCACGTGAGGGCGAGGTTCTTCTCTGGCAAGTTCGGGGAATCCAGGGCCGGTGAGTACCAGGCCTCGGTCGGGGACTTGCGAGGCGCCATGGCGTGCCGGGCGAGAAGGATTGAGACAGATCTGGAGGATTTTGGAAGCAAGAAGGAGGAGAGCGAGAAAGGGGATCTGGGGCGAGGCGAATGAGAACAAAGCAAGTAAGTCTGGCCTGGGCACCTCCTTTGTCAGATAGATAGTTGCGGAAGCGTCGTGGGAAGGGCAGACGCCCACGTCCAATCAATCGCCACGCAGCCCCCAAGGCTGCAGGCTGTTGGGGGCCCACAGCGCTTCGCGCTTGCCCCTTCGCTTCCCTGCTAGGCCAAGCCCGGGCACGCCTTGGGCCCAGGGCTACTGTCGGCGTTCTGGGAATGGGGGTCCCCAGACTTGCCTGCCTGCGACGTGGCTCAAGTGGGGGCCCAGCGCGGCCCATCTTCATCAACTCAAGTTCAAGACCCTCGCGAGGGGCCAAGCCTCGCGGGACGGACAACCGGAAGCTTCCTTGAAGGCAGCCTCATCAGGCAGGCTCGTGAGGAGGTGGAGAGATCAAGGCAGGGGTACCTCACGAGGAGCCCATGACGGAAGCCATGACGATCGAGACCAGGCGGGCGCCGGCCTGCGTAGTGTCCTTGTTTCCCCTTTGGTGCAAAGGGGGCAAGCACAGGCCAAGGCACTGGGCAAAGGTTACCATTCCGGTGCAACGAGACCAAGACCAGCAGAGCGGCAGGACGGAGGTCACCGTGGAGCCCAAGACGGCGTCATCACCAGTGCCTTTGGCAGCGAAGACCACCTTTGGTCAGAATAACTTGTACTAGATGTTCCCCCTTCAAAATGGCCAATTGTTGGCGCCCTTCCCGCTCATTATTTGGGGAGAGGCCCGGGGCCTCTATAAATAGAGCTAGCCACCACAGAGTAGAGGACAAACAAGGAGGGACCGAAAAAGAGAGATAGAGAGAGAGAGAGGCGATTGAACTCACCCAAGCAGTTCATCAGACCAGCTCAAGAACACCTCTCGCGAGGTTGTTCTTCCCTTGTACTAATCATCATCAGCCCCTGAGGCAATCCACCACACCACACACTGGAGTAGGGTATTACACCACAACGGTGGCCCGAACCAGTATAAACCTTGTGTCCCTTGTGTTGTTTGTTGTTTCCAGCTCAAATCACGCGAGCAGATCGGACGTAGATCGGTAGGGGAGAGATCTCCGCGCGCACCCCAGTGTTCGAACCTCAAGGGTCCACCAGAACCCGAAATCCGACATCGTAGCATGCACGTATGGTAAACGTTATGCAACAAATTTGAAACATGAGGTGTTATTTGATTGTCTTCCTTATGAGTGGCGGTCGGGGACGAGCGATGGTCTTTTCCTACCAATCTATCCCCCTAGGAGCATGCGCGTAGTACCGAGGTTTTTGATGACTTGTAGATTTTTGCAATAAGTATGTGAGTTCTTTATGACTAATGTTGAGTCCATGGATTATACGCACTCTCACCCTTCCATCCTTGCTAGCCTCTTCGGTACCGTGCATTGCCCTTTCTCACATTGAGAGTTGGCGCAAACTTTGCCGGTGCATCCAAACCCCGTGATATGATACGCTCTTTCACACATAAACCTCCTTATATCTTCCTCAAAACAGCCACCATACCTACCTATTATGTCATTTCCGTAGCCATTCCGAGATATATTGCCATGCAACTTTCCATCATTCCGTTCATCATGACACATTCATTATTGTCATATTGCTTAGCATGATCATGTAGTTGACATAGTATTTGTGGCAAAGCCACCGTTCATAATTCTTTCATACATGTCACTCTTGGTCCATTGCATATCCCGGTACACCGCCGGAGGCATTCATATAGAGTCATATTTTGTTCTAGTATCGAGTTGTAATCATTGAGTTGTAAATAAATAGAAGTGTGATGATCATCATTTTCTAGAGCATTGTCCCAAGTGAAGAATTATAAAAAAGGAGAAAGGCCATAAAAAAGGAGAAGGCCCAAAAAAATGAGAGAAAAAGAGAGAAGGGACAATGTTACTATCCTTTGCCACACTTGTGCTTCAAAGTAGCACCTTAATCTTCATGTTAGAGAGTCTCTTGTTTTGTCACTTTCATTTACTAGCGGGAATTTTTCATTATAGAAGTTGGCTTGTATATTCCAACAGTGGGCCTCCTCAAGTGCCCTAGGTCTTCATGAGCAAGCAAGTTGGATGCACACCCACTAGTTTCTTTTGTTGAGCTTTCATACATTTATAGCTCTAGTGCATCCGTTGCATGGCAATCCCTACTCCTTGCATTAACATCAATCGGTGGGCATCCCCATAGCCCATTGATTAGCCTCGTTGATGTGAGACTTTCTCCCTTTTTGTCTTCTCCACATAACCCCCCTCATTATATTCTATTCCACCCATAGTGCTATGTCCATGGCTCGCGCTCATATATTGCGTGAAAGTTTATAGGTTTGAGATTACTAAAGTATGAAACAATTGCTTGGCTTGTCATCGGGGTTGTGCATGATGAGAACATTCTTGTGTGACGAAAATGAAACATGACTAAACTATAAGATTTTGTAGGGATGAACTTTCTTTGGCCATGTTATTTTGAGAAGACATAATTGCTTAGTTAGTATGCTTGAAGTATTATTATTTTTATGTCAATATGAACTTTTGTCTTGAATCTTTAGGATCTGAATATTCATACCACAATTGAGAAGAATTACATTAAAATTATGCCAAGTAGCACTCCGCATCAAAAATTCTGTTTTTATCATTTACCTACTCGAGGACGAGCAGGAATTAAGCTTGGGGATGCTTGATACGTCTCCAACGTATCTATAATTTTTTATTGCTCCATGCTGTATTATCTACTGTTTTGGACATTATTGGGCTTTATTATCCACTTTTATATTAATTTTGGGACTAACCTATTAACTGGAGGCCCAGCCCAGAATTGCTGTTTTTGCCTGTTTTAGGGTTTCGAAGAAAAGGAATATCAAACAGAGTCCGAATGGAATGAAACCTTCGGGAACGTGATTTGCTCAATAAACAAGACACGGGAGACTTGTACCCTATGTCAAAAAGAAAAGAGGAGGCCACGAGGTAGGGGGGCGCCCCTCCCCCCCAGGCGCGCTCTCCACCCTCGTGGGCCCCCTGTTGCTCCACCGACGTACTCCTTCCTCCTATATATATACCTACGTACCCCCAAACGATCAGAGACGGAGCCAAAACCCTAATTCCACCGCTGCAACTTTCTATATCCACAAGATCCCATCTTGGGGCCTGTTCCGGAGCTCCGCCAGAGGGGGCATCGATCACGGAGGGCTTCTACATCAACACCCTCTATCCTCCCTCTCTTTCTCTATTTGCCACTTTTTGCCCGCTTGCTTTTTGTTTGCTTCTGTGTTAGTTTGCTTGCTTGTCACGATGGTTCAAGATAATACTAAATTGTGTGACTTCACCAATACCAACAATAATGATTTTATTAGCACTCCGATTGCTCCTCTTACCGATGCTGAATCTTGTGAAATTAATACTGCTTTGCTGAATCTTCTCATGAAAGATCCGTTTTCCGGCCTTCCTAGTGAAGATGCCGCTACCAATCTAAATAGCTTCGTTGATTTGTGTGACATGCAAAAGAAGAAAGATGTGGATAATGATATTGTTAAATTGAAGCTATTTACTTTTTCGCTTAGAGATCATGCTAAAGCTTGGTTTTCGTCTTTGCCTAAAAATAGTACTGATTCATGGAACAAGTGCAAAGATGCTTTTATCTCTAGGTATTTTCCTCCCGCTAAGATCATCTCTCTTAGAAACGATATTATGAATTTTAAGCAACTTGATCATGAACATGTTGCACAAGCTTGGGAGAGAATGAAACTAATGATACGTAATTGCCCTACTCATGGTTTAAATTTGTGGATGATTGTTCAAAAATTTTATGCCGAATTGAATTTTGCTTCTAGAAATCTTTTAGATTCGGCCGCGGGAGGCACTTTTATGGAAATCACTTTAGGAGAAGCTACTAAACTCCTAGACAATATTATGGTTAATTATTCTCAATGGCATACTGAACGGTCTACTAATAAAAAGGTGCATGCGATAGAAGAAATTAATGTTTTGAGTGGAAAGATGGACGAACTTATGAAATTATTTGCTAATAAGAGTGTTTCTTCTGATCCTAATGATATGCCCTTGTCTACTTTGATTGAGAATAATAGTGAATCTATGTATGTGAATTTTGTTGGTAGGAACAATTTTGGTAACAACGTGTATAGAGGAAATTTCAACCCTAGGCCTTATCCTCATAATCCCTCTAATAATTATGGTAATTCCTACAATAATTCTTATGAAATTATAATAAGATGCCCTCTGATTTTGAATCTAATATTAAAGAATTTATTACTTTGCAAAAGAATTTTAATGCTATGATTGAAGAAAAATTGCAGGTACAAGGGACTCACGCGTAGCCTCCTACTGGATTGATACCTTGGTTCTCAAAAGCTGAGGGAAATACTTACGCTACTTTGCTGCATCATCCCTTCCTCTTCGGGTAAAACCAATGCAGTGCTCAAGAGGTAGCAGCTACCCTATCCCTTATCTCCATTAAAGCTGTATCGGGAACTGCGCCGCCCGCTGTCAAATCGAATAGTACTGCGCCGCCCGCTGCACGCCCGGCTAAACACGCCTCCTTGCCTCCATGTATGCTTAATTACTGAATTTTAGTTGCAAAAATTAGATACAGCTAATGATTTTTAGCTTCATATTTTGACAAATCGCAGTGTTACAAGGTTGATAAATGGCAATGTTACTAGATCAACAAATGTTAATCTTTCCAGTTGGACAAATGGCAATATGACAGATGCAAATCTTACCAAATTGTTTGTAAGTGGTTGAACACGGGTCATCCAAAAGAACCGTTTGCATTGAAGAGATGCACAAATCCTGCTCTCACTTTACATACGAGTTTTCTATGTAAAACATTTGTGATCAGGAGCCATTAAAACCAAGACATGTGGCGTCACATGAATGGTTAACAGAACGTACATGGTTTGAATTATACAAACGTTTGAGATATTAAAGTGGCAGTTATTTTTTCAAAATGCCTTTGTTGGCTGTTATTCGAGTGCGCCTTCTCTCAAAATGGACACGAAAAATACCACAGCATGTTGGGTGCCATTCCATGATATCATGCCAACTTTCATGAATTTCAGACGAGTTTTGGATTTACTAGAATTTAAAAACAAAGTATCTCAACGTTTTGACAACAATCACTGGTGCCATGGTGTTTGAAATTCATTCCCATTTCTTGCATGGGACCTAAGAATGCACCCAAGGACAAAGTTTGATTTTTCAACCAATTTATATGCACAGAAGCATGTGTGTGACAGCCTGGTTTTTGCCTTCTCTCTTTTTGTGGACTTTCTTTTGCATCGGCTTCAGATATGGAGTTTTTTATCAATTCAGATGGACTTGAACACTTGGGCTTACCCTTGATTTTCACCCAAGTGACCCATCCACATCTAATTCACTTTTCCCTCTCTGAAAATATCCAACAGAAGCCCAAAGAATATTTTCCATAAAAGAAAAATATTCATTTTCTTCCCTGAAAATCACTTCGGAGAAGTGTGCTCCAAAGCAACCTGATTTTTCTTTGCCCACAAAAATCTGATAAAATTCCAATTATTCTATGAACCCTAGGGCACCTCCCTGAGCAAAAAATATTGCATAAATTTTTGTAATATTTTTGCTACAGAAAATCATTTCTGTTCTGGACCAAATGACTAGTTTCTACAACAAGTATATTTTTGCTTGATCTTTTGGGGCTGATCTTTTCTGAGCTTAATCACCCTCCTAAGAGATTGCAAAACCCCAAAGCATAGCCCTTAACTATCACTAGATTTTTCTCAGCAAAGCTCACAAGTTTCTGTCCAGAAACATGCCAGGAAGAGAGCCACTCACACAGTGCACCTGTGACCCATCCAACTATGCAAAACGAGCAAAACCACTAAGGACTAGCTGCCAGACATAGTGTTTGCACTTAGCTCAACCTGATGCCAAAGTTCACGCGGTGACCACGCGAGTCCAAGGTGTTTGGCATGCGGTCGACGCGCTCTGCGTGGCGCCAATGCCTCTGTTGCGCGCGTGCTCGCTGCCCCGACCACTGCACCTTGCCAAACCGCGCCACCATCTTTGTTTGAACCTCCATAACTGCACCCTGGCGCTCGCCAACGCCGGAGCTCGCCGCAGCGAGCACGGGCACGGTGCGGCCAAGGAAACAGTGCGCCCGTGCCCCTATGCTCATCGCGTACCGCGCTCCTGTGCTCATCTCTGCTCGCCTATAGCCTCCGCGTGATTTCCAGCGTCTTCCCCCTCTCTCACTGACGCCATTCATTGCCGGGCGATGCTCCAGAGAGCTCGGGCGAGCTCTCGATCCCCGCATCGACCTCACCTATATATAGCCCCCTCCCGAACTCGGTTCTCTCCATACACACACTCAGCACACCTCCACGATCCCATAGGAAGCCACAGCCCGGCCGGGCACGCCTCTGGCCGTCGTCCCTGACCCGAGCTCGACGGCGATCCCCGTCCACTTCTCCCTCACTCTCCAAAGCCGCTCGAGCTCCACCAACCACTCTGGCGTGTTCATGGTGGTCCACTGGTGTGAGCTGGTGCCGTTGGAACTGCTGAACCAGCCCTGCTTCGCCGGAATCGCCAACTTCGACGAGCCCCACCCACTGCCGCTGCTGGAGAGCTCTCTTCTGACCCCGTCCGGCCACCCCTAGCCACGCTACGGGTATGGGCAGGTGCGTCTCGATCTCCTCTCCCATACTATCCCTTTGGATCTGGCCAAGGAGCCCTCCTCACCGGCGTGAGCTCCGGTGGAGCCTCGCCGTGCTCTATTTACTTCTCCCCCTCCCTCTGACCTGACCAGCGGGGCCCGCTGTCAGCCATTCCCACCACGGCCGAAGCGGTATGAGTGGTGGCGCCCGGGCGGTTTACGCCTTCGATAACACCCCCCCCCCCAGATTTTCTTTTTAATTCAAATTTAGTTCAAATTTTGACCAAACTTTGGCCAGCTATAACTCTTATTCTACAAGTCTAAATGAGTTGATTCTTTTTGCATTCTGTTCTTATTGGAAATCCTAGCAGCACACCCAAAATGGGATTTTTCCTTGCTGCCTAGAATTTCTGGTAATTTTCAGAAGTGTTCTTGATATTTTCTTTTTGTCATTTGAATTATTTTCAAAAGGTGAATCTTGTCTTGAAGGCATCCAGGAGGAGTGTGGAGCTCCTCTGCACTAAGGCAAGGTACCGAAACATTTTCATGGTGTCTTTGCAATATTCATGATTTTCTACTTGAATTTATATGTTATTCATTGCATATAGTATTACATTAAATAATTGCTTGTGTTATTTACTTTGTCATGATCAAATGCTTAGTTAACAAAAGTGAATTCTTGAACTAGTGAAATGTAGTTGGAGAAGATGATCTAAGTAAATTTGTTATGACTATGGTGATATGATTGGTGGTATTATTTTTCCTTTATACATGCATAGATAATTTTTATTTGATTAATGTCAACTAAAATGATGAGTATGAGTAACAAGTAGGAAAGGACCAGAAGTGTTGACAGTTAAGTTTGTGCAAGTAGAACTTTGAATGAAGTTGATCTGTTATGATATGTGATGCACGTTATATGGTTGCATAAGCATGGCATATATTGACTCGAGCATCTTATTTCAAGTTAAACCTAATGATAATTGAACTTGAACATAAAGTTGATCGAGTCATTGTGCCACTGAATCGGGATGAAAAGTGCAACCACATTTGCCTTTATGGGGAGGCCCTTAGTTGTCCGTTGTCATGCCTTTTGTCGGTGCCTCCAACGAGGGAAGGTTATGGGCATGATTTACCCTGGCCCGGTAAGCAGACATAATCTTGTGGATCAGTTGTTGTTATGGTACCGTGTCTCCGTTCGGGACTGTTTATTTTCCACGACGGTGGTAGTTTTGCCCTTGGTAGGCTGGGTCACCCAGGACTAAGCCCAGTGGGGAGTTGGTCGGAGTGGCCGCAAGAGTGCCATGGCAATGGGAGAGTTCTGTCGGAATGCCGTTGGTCCACCCGAATGGGAGTGCGAGGCCATGGGTTCCGTGGTGTCGGTAAAGTGCGCTACCTCTGTAGAGTGTATTAATCTATCGGTAGTCGCGCCCGTGGATAAGGGCCCAGTTCGTAAGCAAGTCACACCATGGATCAACTATTAATAATAAATCCGGCACACTAATGAACTTGCATTGCACTGGTTGGATCATGATGAGGTTAGTGAGACTGACCATTGTGGGATCACTTGTGATCCGGAATTGATCACGATTTGGTTACGAGATAACCAGTTGGACCAAGTATGGTTCCGTTCGTGCTTCATCGTGGGCACGGTTCGGTCGTGAGGCGACCATGTTGGTAAGGGAGTCCGAATGACTCGATGCACAAGTTTGGTTTCACTGCATGAGTAGCATGATGTTGTTCGCATTTAACTTGATTAAATGTCATGATATTGTTTGTCATTATGGTTATGTTTGCTGTGAGCTTGCAAGTACATTCAATGTACTGACCTGGCGTGTTATGCCATATTTCAGGAAAGTCTAACTGGATCGGAGTGCTGCCGTGCCTAGACCGTGTCCACATCAGTTTCCCTGTGCTATGGAGTCCCGCTACGTCGTTGTTCCGCTGCCGTGTAGATTGTCATGCTCGAGGCCCCTTTTATGTTCACGAAATAATGTACATATTGTTCAGCCGCACCGAGTGTGTCGCTTGGCCTCGCAACTTGATGTAACATCACACTTTGCTTCCGCTAGTTCAATAAAGCCGTGTTTTCTGTACCAAGATGTTGTGTGTTGCCAGAAGACATGATATCTGGGTTGGCAATACAAGGTAAACTGGTCGCTCTGAGCCGGGGTGCCACAACGCTTGGTATCAGAGCCGCGCTGACTGTAGGACATGCTAGACTACTGACGGGTTAGCTAGACGTTAGTTAGGGCTAAAGTTGAGTGCCAGTAGTGTGTAGAGCTGATTGTTGCATTGCATGCACTAGTTATATTTTCATTTCTAACCCACTAATGGTTGTGTGTGTAGATGGCTCCGGTGCCGTATCCGTGTCAGTTGCAGCTGATGTCGTACACCTCACCACATCTTATTCATAGTGTGTGGCGTTGAATGTACCCTCACGGTGACGACCCAGCATATCGGGTGTAGCAGGAGCGTCTAGCCGACTCCGTGTATGAGTATCATGCAGTGGTTACTCTTCACACCAGTTCATCAACAGGATCTTACACTCGTACCTCGCGGGGCTCTTATGCATCCATCGTCGCTCAGGCCATCCAGTATGCTGCATTCGAGATTCTTGTTGAGTTACGCTATACAGAGGCTCAGATGCATAACCACCCAGGTTTTCGCTTCTACCCATCTTTGCACGATGATGATTGTGTTTGCTTTCATTCCGTTGATCTGACGTATGATAGTGACACTAGCCACCTTTCTCAATATATCACTGCTAGTTACCTTCTGATTCACGAGTTGGCTCGGGAGCTGAATCATGCTCGTTCTGCCTTAGCCACCGCTATATCCTACCCTAATCCACCTTCTATGGGATTTACTCCTTATATTGTGCCCAACTCGAGCTTGTGCATTTCTCCGGTTACTCCGCCGAGTAGCTCGGGCACCTCTGCAGTGAACCCACATAGCGCTCCTACTGAGTGGGCATCTCTTATTGCTACCTCCGCAGCTCCCATGACCCCCTCTCATCCTGCGCCTATCCCTGAGGGAGATCCCTTGAGGCAGCGTCATCATGTTACCTTTAACCCGGAGGTCTCGGTTGGCGGCGTCAGTTCAGGATCTGGGTCTGACTCAGGAGAGGATCCGGCAACACCGAGAGAGTCTTAGAGCGTCTGAGTATCCGCATTGGTCATGTACGGATGTAGTTGTATGAGCCATGATGTATCATTGCATGTATGCTAGTAGTCGCACTAGTCATGATGTTTATCTTTCATGTATGAGTCTATGTATAATTATGTTGGAACTTTTTATTCGATCAGTGAGTTTCTTGGTTTGTTCGTTTCGTTCTTTCGGGTTTCTCACTGTCTTTTCTTCCCACATTTGGATGTTTCTCATTGTGGTTGCTCTTATTGGAAAAAATAAACAGTGGGATGATGCGGGGAGGTAGCAGCACGCAGGCTGGTGAGGATGTCCCTATTTGTCATTCAGCAAGACAGGCAGGACACTCCCCCGAGCCGTATCCGCAGCCATCGCCTCCACCGCCAAATCCACCCTCCACTGAACAAATCATGCGCATGTTTGAGGAAAGAAGGAACAATGATCTGATTGAGCTGTTAAAAAGTGTGCAAGCTATTGTTGGACAGAATGGGAATCAAAATGTCCATCACTCCAAGCTGTCAGATTTTCAAAGGACTAAGCCTCCCAGTTTCAGTCAAGTGGTTGACCCTTTGAAAGCAGACGATTGGCTACGAACCATTGAGAAGAAACTTGAAATTGCTCACACTAAAGAAGCTGACAAGGTTCGTTCGCTACCCACTATCTTGAAGGAGCCGCTGCTATATGGTGGCATAATGCTAAAGCTCCGTGGCCCGCGGGAGAAGAAATCACATGGACTAATTTCAAGGACCAATTTCTCAAGTATCATATTCCTGCTGGTATCATGAAGATCAAGCAACGCGAATTTCTTGGTCTCACCCAAGGCAGTCTGTCAGTAAGTGAATATTTGCACAAGTTCAACCATCTGGCCCGTTATTCCCTTTATGATGTGGCCACATAAGAAAGGAAGGTTGACATGTTCCTTGGAGGATTAATCAACACCCCCAGAGTGCTCTCTGCATGCTCGACTTTCCAGATTTTCAGTCTCTGGTAAATAAGGCCCTCATCGCAAAAAGAGAATACAAGCCGGTACAAGACAACCGACCCGCAAACAATGACAACAAACGCAAATTTGAACGAAAGAAGGACGAACAACCCATACAGAAGGCCGTACGTGGCAACAGACTCAAGTGGAGTACAAACCCAATTGGCAGCAGAATGTGAACAAGACCACTACTCAAGTCAAGAATGTCGTGACCAGTCCAGTACACGAGGAGCGCCAACGCAACAACGCATGCTTTAGTTGTGGATAAACCGGACATTATGCCAGGCAGTGTCCCAAGAAGTCAAATGCCCCGTTCCGGTCACAAGTCAATCACATGGGGCCATATCATACCCGGCAGATCGTCCAAGGGCAAGTTCATCACCTCTCCGCAGACGAGGCTCAGGAAAACCCCGAAGTCGCCATTGGTATGTTTTTTGTTAATAGCATACCTGCAATAATTCTATTCGACTCTGGGGCTTCCCACTCTTTTGTTTCTCAAAGTTTTGTGGCCCAGAACAAATGTCCTTGCTCGCTTTTGGGAAAAAGTATGCTGGTTCAATCTCCGGAATCTGTACTCAAAAGCAATTTGGTCTGCCGAAATTTGGAAATTGATATTAAGGGGGTCCAATTTCCAACCACTTTCATAGTCATTGAGTCTGCCAAGTTGGATGTAATTTTGGGAATGAACTGGTTGACTCAATATCAAGTATGCATAAACTGTGCAACCCGAGAAGTCACCTTGACAAGTCAGGAAGGGCAGACTACAAAATTCTATGCCCACAGAAGTATACCCAAGAAAGAAATGGTCTTCACTGCAGTAGCTCAAGGATTGGATCTGATTCCTGTGGTCAGTGAAATTTCCCGATGTATTTCCTGAGGAATTACCCGGAATGCCTCCAGACAGAGAGCTTGAGTTTGCAATTGATATTGTGCCCGAAACCGCACCGTTATACAAGAAGTATTATCGGATGCCTTCATCGGAATTAGTACATTTAAAGAAACAACTTGATGAGATGCTGCAGAAAGGATATATCCGCCCAAGTTCGTCACCCTGGGGATCACCTGCAATATTTTTAGACAAGAAAGATGATGGTCTCAGGATGTGTGTCGACTATCGTCAGTTGAACGATGTCACGATCAAGAACAAATACCCTCTACCAAGGATTGATGACTTGTTCGATCAGCTCAGTGGTGCAAAAGTATTTTCTAAGGTTGATTTAAGGACCGGATATCATCAACTAAAAATCAAGAAGGAAGATATTCCTAAGACCGCGTTCACTACCCGGTACAGTCTCTATGAATATACGGTGATGTCTTTCGGTCTCACAAATGCCCCCGCCTTTTTCATGCATATGATGAATAAGGTGTTCATGGAATTCTTGGGTAAGTTTGTGGTGGTTTTCATCGATGATATTCTCATATACTCCAAGAGTGACGAAGAACACGCAGAACACCTCTGAGCAGTCTTACAACGACTCCATGACCATCAGCTTTATGAAAAATTCAGCAAATGTGAGTTTTCGCTCAAACAAGTCAGATTTCTGGGGCATGTTCTTTCAGTAGAAGGTATCGCAGTGGATCCTAGCAAAGTGAAAGATGTGCTCGATTGGGAAGCACCCACGACAGTATCCCAAATCCAGAGCTTCCATGGATTAGCGGTTACTACCGACGGTTCATCGAAGGATTCTCCAAAATTGCCAAGCCCATGATAGAACTCCTCAAGAAGGACAAGAAGTTTGAATGGACTGAGGATTGCGAGCGGAGCTTTAATGAGCTAAAAACCATATTAACATCAGCACCGGTCTTGACTCCCTCAGACATTTACCGCAGCTTTGATGTGTATTGCGACGCATCCAGACAGGACATTGGGTGTGTACTTATGCAAGACGGCAAGGTGGTAGCCTATGCATCTCGCCAGCTATGACCTCATGAAGGAAACTATCCTACACTGGTCGCTGTTGTGCACTCTCTAAAGATTTGGAGACATTATCTCATTGGAAAGAGATGTCAAATATTTACCGACCACAAGAGTATCAAATATATATTCACCCTGCCAGACTTAAGCCTTCGACAGCGAAGATGGCTCGAGTTGGTCAAAGACTACGATTTGGAAATAAATTACCATCCAGGAAAGGCTAGCGTAGTTGCTGATGCCCTCAGTGGCAAGCCTGCCAACTTGAATGCCATGATGGAGTCTTTGCCTCCAGAACTCCAGTAGGAGATCGCTCAGCTCAACTTGGTAATTGTAAATGTCGGCCTTGCGAATATTTTGGAAATAACTCCTACACTAGAATAGGAGATTCGCATAGCACAGGCTGAAGACGAGAGTCTGCAAGTATATATCAAAAACCTACAAGAAGGTAATACTCGAGATTTCTCAAGAGACGCACTGGGTACACTCAGGTTCCGAGGAAGGATATGCGTACCTGAGTAGGTAGAATTAAGGAAGAAAATTTTGGCAGAAGCACACGAATCCTCATATTTAATACACCCAGGCGGAACTAAAATGTACGAAGACCTTCGACAGGTATTTTGGTGGGATGGAATGAAAAGGGACATCGCATATTTTGTCGCTTGTTGTGATATCTGCAACAAAGTAAAGGCGGAACACCAAAAACCCGTCGGACTTCTCCAATCCCTACCCGTCTCGCAATGGAAATGGGACGATGTCTGCATGGACTTTATCACCGGTCTACCCAGAACTCACCGAGGCAATGATGCTATATGGGTCATAGTGGACACGTTGACTAAAGGCGCTCACTTTATTCTCATCCGCACCACTCTTCACGATGATCAACTTGCACAATTGTATGTATCCCGGATTGTCAGTTTGCATGGAGTGCCAAAAACAATCACTTCAGACCGAGGTTCATTGTTTACATCCGCATTTTGGTCCCAACTCCATCAAACTTTGGGGATCGCTCTCAAATATAGCACCGCCTATCATCCACAGACAGACGGACAGACTAAACGGGTAAATCAAATCCTTGAAGACATGCTTCGAGCATGTGCCTTAGCCGATGGACCCAAATGGGAAGATTGTCTGCCATATGCGGAATTCTCATACAACAAAAGTTTTCAAACCAGTCTAAAAATGTCGCCCTTTGAAGCTTTGTACGGCCGTAAGTGCCGCACTCTGTTAAATTGGTCCCAAACCAGAGATAGCCGTATTTTTGGTACGGATCTGATATTAGAGGCAGAAAAACAAGTCAAGGAAATTCGAGATAGACTACAACTGGCTAAGTCACGACAAAAGAGTTATTATGATGCCAAACATCGGCAAGTCAGTTTTGAAGCTGGTGAACACGTGTATCTCAGGGTCACCCGAGGCAAATTAGCACCAAGGTATATCAGTCCGTTCCCGATCATGACACGAGTTGGTACAGTTGCCTATCAGTTGGAATTGCCACCAGAATTGTCAGAAGTACACAACGTGTTCCACTTATCATGGCTGAGAAGGTGTATTTCACCACCCGAGAAGAGGACTAATATGTCAGAGATTGAGCTTGCCAAAGATTTAACTTATGAGGAGAGATCGTTCAAAATCTTGGATGAGGCAGAAAGGGTCAAACGCAGCAAAGCGATCAAATTTTACAAGGTACAGTAGGAGCGTCATACCAAAGAAGAGGCAACCTGGGAAAGAGAGGATTTTTTAAAGACAACCTACCCTGAATTGTTTTCCCAAGCAACTGAATCTTGAGGACGAGATTCATCTTAAGTGGGGGAGGTTTGTGACAGCCTGGTTTTTGCCTTCTCTCTTTTTCCAGACTTTCTTTTGCATCTGCTTTGGATTTGGAGTTTTGAATCAATTCAGATGGACTTGAACACTTGGGCTTACCCTTGATTTTCACCCAAGTGACCCATCCACCTCTAATTCACTTTTCCTTCTCTGAAAACCTCCAACAAAAGCCCACAGAATATTTTTCATAAAAGAGAAATATTCATTTTCTTCCCTGAAAATCACTTCAAAGAAGTGTGCTCCAAAGCAACCCCATTTTTATTTGCCCACAAAAATCTGAGAAAATTCCCAATTATTCTTTGAACCCCAGGGCACCTCCCTGAGAAAAAATATTGCAGAACTTTTTGTAATATTTTTGCTACAGAAAATCATTTCTGTTCTGGACCAAATGACCAGTTTGTACAACAAGTATATTTTTGCTTGATCTTTTGGGGCTGATCTTTTATCAGCTTAATCACCCTCCTAAGAGATTACAAAACCCCAAAGCACACCCCTTAACTCTCACTAGATTTTTCTCAGCAAAACTCACAAGTTTCTGTCCAGAAACTTGCCAGGAAGAGAGCCACTCACACAGTGCACCTGTGACCCATCCAACTATGCAAAACGACCAAAACCACTAAGGACTAGCCGCCATACATAGTGTTTGCGCTTAGCTCAGCCTGATGCCAAAGTTCACGCGGTGACCACGCAAGTCCAAGGTGTTTGGCATGCGGTCGATGCAATCTTCGTGGCGCCAACGCCTCTGTTGCGCGCGTGCTCGCTGCCCCGACCACCGCACCTTACCAAACCGTGCCACCATCTTCGTTTGAACCTCCATAACTGCACCCTGGCGCTCACCGACGTAGGAGCTCGCCGCAGCGAGCACGGGCACGGTGCGGCCATGGCAACAGTGCGCCCGTGCCCCTGTGCTCATCGCGTACCACGCTCATGTGCTCGTCTCCGCTCGTCTACAGCCTCCGCATGATCTCCGGCGTCTTCCCCCTCTCTCACTGACGCCATTCGTTGTCGGGCGACACTCTAGAGAGCTCCGGCGAGCTCTCGATCCCTGCCTCGGCCTCGCCTATATATAGCCCCCTTCCGAACTCAATTCTCTCCACACACACACACTCAGCACACCTCCACGATCCCGTAGGAAGCCGCAGCCCGGACGGGCAGGCCTCTAGCCGCCGTCCCTGACCCGTGCTCGACGGCGATACCCGTCCACTGCTCCCTCACTCTCCAGAGCCGCTCGAGATCCACCAACCACTCTGGCGTGTTCGTGGTGGTTCACTGGTGCGAGCTGGTGTCGTTGGAGCTGCTGAACCGGCCCTGCCTTAACGGAATCGCCAACTCCGACGAGCCCCGCTCGCTGCCGCCGCTAGAGAGCTCTGTTCCGACCCCGTCCGGCCACCCTTAGCCACGCTATGGGTTCGGGCAGGTGCATCTCGATCTCCTCTCCCATCCTATCCCTTTGGATCTAGCCAAGCAGCCCTCCTCGCCGGCGTGAGCTCCGACGGGGCCTCGCCGTGCTCTGTTTCCTTCTCCCCATCCCTCCGACCTGACTAGCGGGGCCCGCTGTCAGCCACTCAGACCACGGCCGAAGCGGTATGAGTGGTGGCTCCCGGGTGGTTTACGCCTTCGACATCACCCCCCCCAGATTTTCTTTTTAATTCAAATTTAGTTCAAATTTTGACCAAACTTTGACCAGCTATAACTCTTATTCTACAAGTCCAAATGAGTTGATTCTTTTTGCATTATGTTCTTACTAGAAAATCCTAGCAGCACACCCAAAATGGGATTATTCCTTGCTGCCTAGAATTTCTGGTAATTTTCAGAAGTGTTCTTGATATTTTATTTTTGTCATTTGAATTATTTTCAGAAGTTGAATCTTGTCTTGAAGGCATCCAGGAGGAGCGTGGAGCTCCTCTGCACTAAGGCAAGCCACAGAAACATTTTCATGCTGTCTTTGCAATATTCATAATTTTCTACTTGAATTTATATGTTATTCATTGCATATAGTATTACATTAAATAATTTCTTGTGTTATTTACTTTGTCATGATCAAATGCTTAGTTAACAAAAGTGAATGCTTGAACTAGTGAAATGTAGTTGGAGAAGATAATCTAAGTAAATTTGTTATGACTATGGTGATATGATTGGCGGTATTATTTTTCCTTTATACATGCATAGATAATTTTTATTTGATTAAAGTCAACTAAAGTGATGAGTATGAATAACAAGTAGGAAAGGACCAGAAGTGTTGAGAGTTAAGTTTGTGCAAGTAGAACTTTGAATGAAGTTGATCTGTTATGATATGTGATGCACGTTATATGATTGCATAAGAATGGCATATATTGACTCGAGCATTTTATTTCAAGTTAAACCTGATGATAATTGAACTTGAACATAAAGTTGATCGAGTCATGGTGCCACTAAGTCGGGCTGACAAGTGCAACCACATTTGCCTTTATTGGTAGGCCCTTAGTCGTCTGTTGTCATGCCTTTTGTCGGTGCCTCCAACGAGGGAAGGTTATGGGCATGCTTTACCCTGGCCCGGTAAGCAGACATAATCTTATGGACCCATTCTTGTTATGGTACCGTGTCCCCGTTTGGGACTGTTTATTTGCCACGACGGTGGTAGTTTTGCCTTTGGTAGGCTGGGTCACCCAGGACTAAGCCCAGTGGGGAGTTGGTCGGAGTGGCCGCAAGAGTGCCATGGCAATGGGAGAGTTCTGCCGGAATGCCGTTGGTCCACCCGAATGGGAGTGCGAGGCCATGGGTTTCGTGGTGTGGGTAAAGTGCGCTACCTCTGCAGAGTGTATTAATCTATCAATATCCGCGCCCGTGGATAAGGGCCCAGTTCGTAAGTAAGTCACACCATGGATCAACTGTTAATAATAAATCTGCCACACTAATGAACTTGCATTGCACTGGTTGGATCATGATGTGGTCAGTGAGACTGACCATTGTGGGATCACTTGTGATCTGGAATTGATCATGGTTTGGTGATGAGATAACCAGTTGGACAAAGTATGGTTCCGTTCATGCTTCGTCGTGAGCACGGTTCGGTCGTGAGGCGACCATGTTGGTAAGGGAGTCTGAGTGACTCGATGCACAAGTTTGGTTTCACTGCATGAGTAGCATGATGTTGTTCGCATTTAACTTGATTAAATGTCATGATATTGTTTGTCATTATGGTTATGTTTGTTGTGAGCTTGCAAGTACATTCAATGTACTGACCTGGCGTGTTATGCCAGATTTCAGGAAAGTCTAGCTGGATCGGAGTGCTGCCATGCCTAGACCATGTCCACATCGGTTTCCCTATGCTATGGAGTCCCGCTACGTCGTTGTTCCGCTGCCGTGTAGATTGTCGTGCTCGAGGCCCCTTTTATGTTCACTAAATAATGTACATATTGTTCAGCCGCACCGAGTGTGCCACTTGGCCTCGCAACTTGATGTAACATCACACTTTGCTTCTGCTAGTTCAATAAAGCCGTGTTTTTATACCAAGATGTTGTGTGTTGCCAGAAGACATGATCTCTGGGTTGGCAATACAAGGTAAACCGGTCGCTCTGAGCCGGGGTGCCACAATGTGCATGTAGTTCAAATTTGTATTATGCACATAAATGCATTGAAAACTCAGTTAATGCGTAAAAATTTCCAAACAAACCCCGAAAAATCACAAAAGTTGAGACAACACTCCTGTTGTTCTATGCTGACACGAGAAAAAAATTTGAAAGCAATAAGAGGCAATGGATATCGTTCTGTCCCCAAAGGTGGGACGTTCCCTACCGAAACCATCATGCTTGTTGTGAGAAGCTCTGATTTGTGAGAAGCATATACCCAAACCTGCCCCAAATGAGACAAAAAATTTACAAACGCATGTTGATGCCGCTCCATGATAGCATGACAAGTTTCATAAATTTCAGACGATTTTTGGATTTACTAGAATTTAAAAACTAGGTATCTAAGTGTTTGCAGCCGAGTGACGGTGGCAGGGTGTTTGACATTCATTCCCATTTCTTACATGGGACCTAAGCATGCAACCAAGGACACAGATTCGAATTTTCAACCAATTTATATGCATTAGAGGATGTGCCTGTAGTTCAAATTTGAATTATGCACATGAATGCATAGAAAATTCAGTTAATGCATAAAAATGTCCAAGCGAACCCCGAAAAATCCCAAAGATTGTCACAACACTCATGTTGTTCTATGTTGACACTAGGAAAAAATTGAAATCGAGAAGAGGCAATGGATATCGTTTCGTCACCAAATGTGGGGCATTCCCTACTGAAACCACCAGGCTTGTTGTGAGAAGCTATGGTTTGTGAGAAGCATATCCCCAAACCTGCCTCAAACGGGACAAAAAATTTACCACGGCATGTTGATGCTGCTCCATGATAGCATTCCAAGTTTCATGAATTTCAGAGGAGCTTTGGATTTACTAGAATTAAAAAACCAGGTATCTCAATGTTTGCGGCCGAGTGACGGTGGCAGGGTGTTTGACATTCATTCTCATTTCTTGCATGTGACCTAAGCATGCAATGAAGGACACAGATTTGAATTTTCAACTAATTTATATGCATTAGAGCATGTGCATGTAGTTCAAATTTCAATTATGCACATGAATGCATAGAAAACTCAGTTAATGTATAAAAATGTGCAAGCGAACCCTAAAAATCCCAAAAATTGACACAACACTCCTGTTGTTCTATGTTGACACTAGGGAAAAATTGAAATCGAGAAGAGGCAACGGATATCGTTTTGTCCAGAAAGGTGAAACGTACCCTATCAAAACCATCACACTTGTTGTGAGAAGCTCTGGTTTATGAAAAACTTATACCCAAACCTGCCCCAGATGGGACAAAAAATTTACCACGGCATGTTGATGCCGCTCCATGATAGTATGCCGAGTTTCATAAATTTCGGACGACTTTTGGATTTACTAGAATTACAAAAGCAAGTACGTCGACATTTGCCGGAGAGCCACGGTGCCGTGGCGTTCGAAATTCATCCTCATTTCTTGCATGGGACATAAGCATAAACCCATGGACACATATATGATTTTACAACCCATGTTGGTGCACCTAAGCATGTGCATCTAGTTTAATTTTGAATTGTGCACCTGAAATGGCTAGAAAAATAATTTAATGTATAAAATGTTCAAACGAACCCTGAATAATTCCAATTCCTTTACTACACACATATAGTTGCATGTCCACTGCAGATAAAAGGTCTAGCAATTCAAACACCGCCCATTGTCGCTGTGACCCCATTATGTAATTCAAATCAAGACAAAAAATCAAGTAGATCCCACATAGTTCATTATAACCAACCGTATGAGATGCAGCACAAAATATCTTGGAGCACCGTCGGAGTATAGTACGCATACAGCTTACGCGAGAAGGTGCGACTGCTACAGTCCATAGCCCGCTCTGAATAAGGGACCATGTCTGATGACACTTTGCGTGCCAGTTTTTTCGCTAAAGTGATTCCAAATTTTCGGCTTCCGCGGAAATATCTACCTCCCCGCCCTCCCCCTTACCAAAAGCCACATTTCCCCTGTTTCTGCCTTCCTTTTCAAGTCAAAACCTTCACTCCTTGCTTGCAGCGCCACCTCCTCGTCGGCGACCCTCCTTCACGCTGCTCGGCCTCATCTATCCAGGCAGGTAATCCACACCCGACCCCCATCCTCCTCTTCCTTCCACATCCCACATGCCCCGACCGCCGGCGTGACACCTTCCACCCAAATCACCGACCCCTCCACCAAATAAGCGCTGCCCTAAGCCATGGTGCACACAGTATAGCCAGGATCTCAAGGAGCATTTGGCAGCGGAGAAGCAAATCATGGCCACACGCGCGGATGAGGTCATGATGGCTGCCATCCGTGCCGACCCCCAGATCTTGGAGGAGCACCTCGCTGTCGAGGCCACCGTCGATGCCTCGTGCGCTGACGCCGCGGTGCGGTTGGCTGCTTTGAACGATAGTTTGTGACGTTTTCTCAAGGCCATCATCGGTGCCTTCGACAAAGACTATGAGGTGTTTTCTCAGCGTGCACGTGCTTACCTCATCTCGAGAGACAGTAGGTTGGTGCCCGGAGTGGCTCGGGCAACTCACCACTACGACGAGGGCACCCATGATGCGGAGGCCTCGCCCTCTTCCATGTCCAAGGAGCCAATTGATGTCTACTACACAACCTTCTTCTTGTAGACGTTGTTGGGCCTCCAAGTGCAGAGGTTTGTAGGACAGAAGCAAATTTCCCTCAAGTGGATGACCTAAGGTTTATCAATCCGTAGGAGGCGTAGGATGAAGATGGTCTCTCTCAAGCAACCCTGCAACCAAATAACAAAGAGTCGCTTGTGTCCCCAACACACCCAATACAATGGTAAATTGTATAGGTGCACTAGTTCGGCGAAGAGATGGTGATACAAGTGGTATATGGATGGTAGATAATAGTTTTTGTAATCTGAAAATATAAAAACAGCAAGGTAACTAATGATAAAAGTGAGCATAAACGGTATTGCAATGTGTGGAAATAAGGCCTAGGGTTCATAATTTCGCTAGTGCAAGTCCTCTCAACAATAATAACATAATTGGATCATATAACTATCCCTCAACATGCAACAAAGAGTCACTCCAAAGTCACTACTAGCGGAGAATGAACGAAGATATTATGGTAGGGTACGAAACCACCTCAAAGTTATTCTTTCCAATCAATCCGTTGGGCTATTCCTATAAGTGTCACAAACAGCCCTAGAGTTCGTACTAGAATAACACCTTAAGACACAAATCAACCAAAACCCTAATGTCACCTCGATACTCCAATGTCACCTCAAGTATCCGTGGGTATGATTATATGATATGCATCACACAATCTCAGATTCATCTACTCAACCAACACAAAGTACCTCAAAGAGTGCCCCAAAGTTCTACCGGAGAATCACGACGAAAACGTGTGCCAACCCCTATGCATAGGTTCATGGGCGGAACCCGCAAGTTGATCACCAAAATATACATCAAGTGAATCACGTGATATCCCATTGTCACCACAGATACGCACGGCAAGACATACATCAAGTGTTCTCAAATCTTTAAAGACTCAATCCGATAAGATTACTTCAAAGGGGAAACTCAATTCATTACAAGAGAGAAGAGGGGGAGGAGAAACATAAGATCCAACTATAATAGCAAAGCTCGCGATACATCAAGATCGTGCCAAATCAAGAACACGAGAGAGAGAGAGAGATCAAACACATAGCTACTGGTACATTGGTCATTATCGGGCCTCGTGACTCCGGCTGTGTTGATATCTTCGTATTACCTGTTATCATTCTATCTATCTGGTTATTGCTTTATGTGTTGGTTGGTATTTCACTATTTAAGTAGTATAGTTACTGATTCTATTGACTGAAGGATTGCTATTGCTGACATCTTCTGTGATGGAAGCCGAGGGAAAGGCCACCAAGAGATTCGGGTGGGTTGGCCTTCTATATTACCTAGTCGTCCGTTACGATATTCCTCCCTCAGCCCCGAGGGAGAACTACTCCCTCCTCGTCATGGAGAGCACCGGGATGATGAAGATGGACACCGGAGAGGGATTGCCCCCTCCGGCAGGGTGGCGGAACGGGTCTAGATTGGCTTTCGGTGGCTACGGAGGCTTCTCGCGGCGGAACTCCCGATCTATTGTGCTCACGGATGTTTTTAGGGTATATGGAGATATATAGGCGGAAGAAGTACGTCACGGGGGGCCACGAGGGGCTCACGAGGGTGGAGGGCGCGCCTAGGGGGGTGGGCGCGCCCCCCTGCCTCATGACCTCCTCGCAGAGCCCCCGACGTGCACTCCAAGTCTTCTGGGCTTCTTTCCTTCCAAAAATGAGTTCCGTGAAGTTTCAGGTCAATAGGACTCTGTTTGATTTTCCTTTTCTTCGAAACCCTAAAACAGGGTAAAAACAGAAACTGGAACTGGGCTCTGGGTTAATAGGTTAGTCCCAAAAATGATATAAAAGTTTATAATAAAGCCCATAAACATTCAAAACAGTAAATAATATAGCATGGAGCAATCAAAAATTATAGATACGTTGGAGACGTATTAGCATCCCCAAACTTAATTCATGCTCGTCCTCGAGTAGGTAAATGATAAAAACAGAATGTTTGATGCGGAGTGCTAGTTGGCATAATTTCAATGTAGTTCTTCTTAATTGTGGTATGAATATTCAGATCCATAAGATTCAAGACAAAAGTTCATATTGACGTAAAAATAATAATACTTACCAACTAAGCAATTATGTCTTCTCAAAATAACATGGCAAAAGAAAGCTATCCCTGCAAAATCATATAGTCTGGTTATGCTCTATCTTCACCACACAAAATATTTAAATCATGCACAACCTGGATGACAAGCCAAGCAATTGTTTCATACTTTTGATGTTCTCAAACTTTGTCAATCTTCACGCAATACATGAGTGTGAGCCATGGACATAGCACTATAGGTGGAATAGAATGGTGGTTGTGGAGAAGACAAAAAGGGAGAAGATAGTCTCACATCAACTAGGCGTATCAACGGGCTATGGAGATGCCCATCAATAGATATCAATGTGAGTGAGTGGGGATTGCCATGCAACGGATGAACTAGAGCTATAAGTGTATGAAAGCTCAACAAAAGAAACTAGTGGGTGTGCATCCAACTCGCTTGCTCACGAAGACCTACGGCATTTTGAGGAAGCCCATCATTGGAATATACAAGCCAAGTTCTATAATGAAAGATTCCCACTAGTATATGAAAGTGACAACATAGGAGACTCTCTATCATGAAGATCATGGTGCTACTTTGAAGCACAAGTGTGGTAAAAGGATAGTAGCATTGCCTCTTCTCTCTTTTTCTCTCATTTTTTTATTTTTTTATTTTATTTTTTTATTTGGGCCTCCTCTTTTTTTGGCCTCTTTTTTTTATTTTTTTATTTAGGCTTCATTGGCCTCTTTTATTTATTTATTTTCGTCCGGAGTCTCATCCCGACTTGTGGGGGAATCATGGTCTCCATCATCCTTTCCTCACCGGGACAATGCTCTAATAATGATGATCATCACACTTCTTTTTTACTTACAACTCAAGAATTACAACTCAATACTTAGAACAAGATATGACTCTATATGAATGCCTCCGGCGGTGTACCGGGATGTGCAATGATGCATGAGTGACATGTATGAAAGAATTATGAACGGTGGCTTTGCCACAAATACAATGTCAACTACATGATCATGCAAAGAAATATGACAATGATGGAGCGTGTCATAATAAACGGAACGGTGGAAAGTTGCATGGCAATATATCTCGGAATGGCTATGGAAATGCCATAATAGGTAGGTATGGTGGCTGTTTTGAGGAAGGTGTATGGTGGGTTTATGGTACCGGCGAAAGTTGCGCGGTACAAGAAAGGCTAACAATGGTGGAAGGGTGAGAGTGCGTATAATCCATGGACTCAACATTAGTCATAAAGAACTCACATACTTATTGCGAAAATCTATTAGTTATCGAAACAAAGTACTACGCGCATGCTCCTAGGGGGATAGATTGGTAGGAAAAGACCATCGCTCGTCCCCGGCCGCCACTCATAAGGAAGGCAATCAGTAAATAAATCATGCTCCAACTTCATCACATAACGGTTCACCATACGTGCATGCTACGGGAATCACAAACTTCAACACAAGTATTTCTCAAATTCACAACTAATCAACTAGTATGACTCTAATATTACCATCCTCATATCTCAAAACAATCATCAAGTATCAAACTTCTCTTAGTATTCAACACACTCATAAGAGAATTTTATTATTCTTGAATACCTAGCATATTAGGATTTTAAGCAAATTACCATGCTATTTAAGACTCTCAAAATAATATAAATGAAGCATGAGAGTTCATCTATTTCTTCAAAATAAAACTATCACCATGCTCTAAAAGATATAAGTGAAGTACTAGAGCATCGACAAACTACTCCGAAAGATATAAGTGAAGATCAATGAGTGGTTGAATAATTATGCAACTATGTGAAGACTCTCTAACATTTAATAATTTCAGATCTTGGTAATTTATTCAAACAGCAAGCGAAGCAAAATAAAATGACATCTAATAATAGCAATCATCATGTGAAGAAGCAAAAACTTAGGATCAACCGATACTAACCGATAGTTGTTGAAGAAGAAAGGTGGGATGCCAACCGGGGCATCCCCAAGCTTAGACGCTTGAGATTTCTTGAAATATTATCTTGGGGTGCCTTGGGCATCCCCAAGATTGAGCTTTTGTGTCTCCTTAATTCCTCTCATATCACGGTCTCCCTAAATCTCAAAAGCTTCATCCACACAAAACTCAACAAGGACTCGTGAGATAAGTTAGTATAAGACATTGCCAAAACCTTATCATACTCTACTGTAGCAAATCACTAAAATTATTATTAAACATTGCATACTAAATGCCACTGCATATTTAATAGTCCTACCCTCAAATAGAATCATTAAAGAAGCAAACATATGCAAACAATGCAAACATAACAGCAATATGCCTAAACAGGATAGTCTGTAAAGAATGCAGCAACATCCATACTTCCCTACCTCCAAAAATTATGAAAGAAAGTTCCCACTGTAGTAAATTTATCAGATCTTAATATGAAAAAGGTTTCAACATTTTATCACATTCTGACTTTTCTAGGGAATTATTGCAACAGCGGTAAACTTTCTGTTTTCAAACAGCAACATGAAGACTTGTAACATAGGCATAGTGAAGGCTATCAATGCCACTTTTATTGAAATAAAAGATGCAAAACATTGTTATAAATAACAGCAAGAAAATTATAACAAAATAAATTGATGCTCCAAGCAAAACACATATCATGTGGCGAATAAAAATATAGCTCCAAGTAAAGTTACCGATGAACAAAGACGAAGGAGGGGATGCCTTCCGGGGCATCCCCAAGCTTAGGCTCTTGGTTTTCCTTGAATATTACCTTGGGGTGCCATGGGCATCCCCAAGCTTAGACTATTGCCACTCCTTATTCCATAGTCCATCGAATCCTTACCCAAAACATGAAAACTTCACAACACAAAACTTAACAGAAAACTCGTAAGCTCTGTTAGTATAAGAAAATAAATCACCACTTCAAGGTACTGTAATGAAATCATTCTTTATTTATATTGGTGTTAAACCTACTGTATTCCAACTTCTCTATGGTTTATAAACTATTTTACTAGCCATAGATTCATCAAAATAAGTAAACAACACATGAAAAAAAGAATCTGTCAAAAACAGAACAGTCTGTAGTAATCTGGATCAAACGTATACTTATGGAACTCATAAAATCTCAAATAAATTTCTGGACCTGAGGAATTTATCTATTAATCATATGAAAAAATAATTAACTAAATAGCACTCTCCAAATAAAAATGGCAGCGATTGTCGTGAGCGTTAAAGTTTCTGTTTTTTACAGCATGATCAACAAGACTTTCCCCAAGTCTTGCCAAAGGTTCTACTTGGCCCAAACACTAATTAAAACCATAAAACCACATCTAAACAGAGTCTAGATGAATTATTTATTACTAAACAGGAACAAAAAGCAAGGAACTAAAATAAAATTGGGTTTCCTCCCAACAAGCGCTATCGTTTAATGCCCCTAGCTAGGCATGATGATTTCAATGATGTTCACATAAAAGATAAGAATTGTAACATAAAAAGAGCATCATGAAGAATATGAATAGAACATTTAAGTCTAACATACTTCCTATGCATAGGGATTTTGTGAGCAAACAACTTATGGGAACAATAATCAACTAGCATAGGAAGGCAAAACAAGCATAACTTCAAAACTTTAAGCACATAAAGAGGAAACTTGGTATTATTGCAATTCCTACAAGCATATATTCCTCCCTCGTAGTAATTTTCAGTAGCATCATGAATGAATTCAACAATATAACCAGCACCTAAAGCATTCTTTTCATGATCTACAAGCATAGAAAATTTACTACTCTCCACATAAGCAAAATTCTTCTCATGAATAATAGTGGGAGCAAACTCAACAAAATAATTATCATGTGAGGCATAATCCAATTCAAAACTAAAATCACGATGACAAGTTTCATGGATATCATTATTCTTTAGAGCATACAAGTCATCACAATAATCATCATAGATAGCAAATTTGTTCTCATAATCAATTGGAACCTCTTCCGAAATAGTGGATTCATCACAAAATAAAGTCATGACCTCTCCAAATCCACTTTCATCAATATAATCATCGTAAATAGGAGGCATGCTTTTATAATAATAAATTTGCTCATCAAAACTTGGGGGACAAAAAATATCATCTTCATCAAACATAGCTTCCCCACGCTTGTGGCTTTGCATATCATTAGTATCATGGATATTCAAGGAATTCGTACTAACAACATTGCAATCAAGCTCATCATTCAAATATTTAGTGCCAAACATTTTATAGATTTCTTCTTCTAGCACTTGAGCACAATTATCCTTTCCATCATACTCATGAAAGATATTAAAAAGGTGAAGCGTATGAGACAAACTCAATTCCATTTTTTGTAATTTTCTTTTATAAACTAAACTAGTGATAAAACAAGAAACTAAAAGACTCGATTGCAAGATCTAAAGATATACCTTCAAGCACTCACCTCCCCGGCAACGGCGCCAGAAAAGATCTTGATGTCTACTACACAACCTTCTTCTTGTAGACGTTGTTGGGCCTCCAAGTGTAGAGGTTTGTAGGACAGTAGCAAATTTCCCTCAAGTGGATGACCTAAGGTTTATCAATCCGTAGAAGGCGTAGGATGAAGATGGTCTCTCTCAAGCAACCCTGCAACCAAATAATAAAGAGTCTCTTGTGTCCCCAACACACCCAATACAATGGTAAATTGTATAGGTGCACTAGTTCGCGAAGAGATGGTGATACAAGTGGTATATGGATGGTAGATAATAGTTTTTGTAATCTGAAAATATAAAAACAGCAAGGTAACTAATGATAAAAGTGAGCGTAAACGGTATTGCAATGTGTGGAAATAAGGCCTAGGGTTCATACTTTCGCTAGTGCAAGTCCTCTCAACAATAATAACATAATTGGATCATATAACTATCCCTCAACATGCAACAAAGAGTCACTCCAAAGTCACTAATAGCGGAGAACGAATGAAGATATTATGGTAGGGTACGAAACCACCTCAAAGATATTCTTTCCAATCAATCCATTGGGCTATTCCTATAAGTGTCACAAACAGCCCTAGAGTTCGCACTAGAATAACACCTTAAGACACAAATCAACCAAAACCCTAATGTCACCTAGATACTCCAATGTCACCTCAAGTATCCGTGGGTGTGATTATACGATATGCATCACACAATCTCAGATTCATCTATTCAACCAACACAAAGGACCTCAAAGAGTTCCCCAAAGTTCTACCGGAGAATCACGACGAAAACGTGTGCCAACCCCTATGCATAGGTTCATGGGCGGAACCCGCAAGTTGATCACCAAAACTTACATCAAGTGAATCACGTGATATCCCATTGTCACCACAGATACGCACGGCAAGACATACATCAAGTGTTCTCAAATCTTTAAAGACTCAATCCGATAAGATTACTTCAAAGAGGAAACTCAATTCATTACAAGAGAGAAGAGGGGGAGGAGAAACATAAGATCCAACTATAATAGCAAAGCTCGCGATACATCAAGATCGTGCCAAATCAAGAAGTCGAGAGAGAGAGAGAGATCAAACACATAGCTACTGGTACATACCCTCAGCCCCGAGGGAGAACTACTCCCTCCTCGTCATGGAGAGCACCGGGATGATGAAGATGGACACCGGAGAGGGATTGCCCCCTCCGGCAGGGTGTCGGAACGGGTCTAGATTGGCTTTCGGTGGCTACGGAGGCTTCTCGCGGCGGAACTCCCAATCTATTGTGCTCACGGATGTTTTTAGGGTATATGGAGATATATAGGCGGAAGAAGTACGCCACGGGGGCCACGAGGGGCTCACGAGGGTGGAGGGCGCGCCCAGGGGGGTGGGCGCGCCCCCCTGCCTCTTGACCTCCTCGCAGAGCCCCCGACGTGCACTCAAGTCTTCTGGGCTTCTTTCCTTCCAAAAATGAGTTCCGTGAAGTTTCAGGTCAATAGGACTCCGTTTGATTTTCCTTTTCTTCGAAACCCTAAAACAGGGTAAAAACAGAAACTGGCACTGGGCTCTGGGTTAATAGGTTAGTCCCAAAAATGATATAAAAGTGTATAATAAAGCCCATAAACATTCAAAACAGTAAATAATATAGCATGGAGCAATCAAAATTTATAGATACGTTGGAGACGTATCACCAATCGTCATCTATATCTCCGACAATGAGGAGTAGCTTGTCTTATTAGCTCACTATAAGGACCCGTGTTCAGTTTGCTAGCTACTGCATTTCCTTAACAAATTCTAGTGAATTGTGCTATCTACTTTTACCTTGCAATCTTCTACTCTAGTGTATATGTTCTATATGTCGGGCAATGTGGTGTTCAGTTAACTGTTTAGTTCAATTCTGCAAATGTGGTGTTCAATTCTTCAGGGTGCAATTTTCCAAGTTGTCAAGCATGCTTGGTTTGGTTAATTGTCTGATCTTCTATTAGGAGTATGTTATATTGTGCAATGTGGTGCTCAATTAACGCTTGGTTCATTTGTTGTGGTGTTTAGTTAACTGTTTGGTTCAATTCTGCAATGCGATGTTCAATTGTTGTGGGTGCATTCTGTTATTGTATACCATGTGAGAAATAAATCGAATTTGGCTGTACTAAACACATGAGAAACAAATACAATTGCTATATTTCCAAGTTGTTAAGCATGCTTGGTTTGTTTAGCTGTCTGGTCTTCTATTAGGACTATGTTATGTTGTGCAATGTGGTACTCAGTTAACGTTTCGTTCATTTGTTGTGGTGTTTAGTTAACTATTTGGTTCAATTCTGCAATGTGATGTTCAATTGTTGTGGCTGCATTCTGTTATTGTATACCATGTGAGAAATAAATCGAATTTGGTTGTACTACATACATGAGAAACAAATACAATTGCTATATTTCCAAGTTGTTAAGCATGCTTGGTTTGGTTAACTGTCTGATCTTCTATTAGGAGTATGTTATATTGTGCAATGTGGTGCTCAGTTAACGTTTGGTTCATTTGTTGTGGTGTTTAGTGAACTGCTTAGTTCAATTATGCAATAGGATGTTCAATTGTTGTGGTTGCATTCTGTTATTGTATACCATGTGAGGAATAAATCGAATTTCGCTGCACTTAATACATGAGAAACATATACAAGTGTTATATTTCCTAGTTCTTAATCATGCTTGGTTTGGATAAATGGGTTTCCATGTGGCTTGAATTAATCTGATGAATCTGCAATGTGCTTATTTTTCATCAACATATTTTACTGATAGCATGCGAACCCTTACTTAACCTGATGACTAACTACCTTATATGTGTTGCAGGGAAACAATGGGAAGCACTGAGGTTTACTGATGATTACCTCTCAAACCACCTCTATGGTCAGGAGGCGAGAAAAGTTTTCATACAACACCCATGGTTCAATATTGAAGTGTTCCTGAAGAGAACGAAGGATGGAAGGTCAATCATCCACAGGCACTGGCCTAAAATTGCAAAGACCTTCAACATGAATGAAGACTCAATATTCGGCTTCCGCTTCAGCAGTTTTCTATATGAGATGCATCTGTCTATGTACCGTCTATGATGCTAATTTCGAAAGGCTCTAGATGATGCATGTGAAACTTGGTGTTGGTGTAGTTGCGTAATGGGGTAGCTGAGTGCTGAAGCTATATCATGTTGTACTCGGATGTATTTCAATTATGAAATCATGCTTCCTTAATATGGAAATGAAATATATTATGTGCTTAATATGGATGTCAATTAGATTAATAAATGGATTAATAATAATAGGGCAATTAGCCTGCTAATTGGGTTTTCCTATTGCAAATGGTTATTGAGAAAACACCATGGGCGATGACCTCAGGCAACGCACACGGTTTTTAGGAATAAACCGTGTTGGATCAATGAACAATCACACACGACATTCTCTTGAAAATTGTTTGCGTTACGCCACCTTGCGCAAAAAATTTCCTTGGAGTGACTGTGTGGGATGTATATACGAACGGAAACGTTTAGCGGGGACTGACTGTGTGGGATGTACTTATGATCAGAAACGATTTCGCCTATATTTTTTATTGTTTTAGCACTACTGTACGTATAACCGTATTTGGTCGCTTGCCGGTTGCACACGACCTCATTTTGCCGAGAAGGGCATATCCCCGATGGTTTCTGGGTCGTGTGGGAAGGACCCCCTATCGCAGTCACTCACTAGGTGACGGTTTTGAACGCCGTTGCGGAAAGGGGTTAAAAACCATTTGTATAGCACCGACGCGTACCAGTGACGGGTCAGTCAAAAAAAGGGTTCTTTCCTATGTTACAAGGTATGAAGTTGAGTCAGACTCAATGCCCGACCATTGCTGAAGATAGAGAGAAAATGAAAGTCATTCCCTATGCCTCAGCCATAGGTTCTATCATGTATGCTATGCTGTGTACCAAACCTGATGTGTGTCTTGCTATAAGTCTAGCAGGGAGGTACCAAAATAATCTAGGAGTGTATCACTGGACAACGGTCAAGAACATCCTAAAATACCTGAAAAGGACTAAGGAAATATTTCTCGGTTACGGAGGTGATAAAGAGTTCGTCGTAAAGAGTTACGTCGATGCAAGCTTTTACACCGATCCAGATGACTCTAAATCTCAATCTGGATACATATTGAAAATGGGAGCAATTAGCTAGAGTAGCTCCATGCAGAGCATTGTAGACATAGAAATTTGCAAAATACATACGGATCTGAATATGGCAGACCCATTGACTAAACTTCTCTCACAAGCAAAATAGGATCACACCTTAGTACTCTTTGGGTGTTAATCACATAGCGATGTGAACTAGATTATTGACTCTAGTAAACCCTTTGGGTGTTGGTAACATGACGATGTGAACTATGGGTGTTAATCACATAAAGATGTGAACTATTGGTGCTAAATCACATGGCGATGTGAACTAGATTATTGACTCTAGTGCAAGTGGGAGACTGAAGGAAATGTGCCCTAGAGGCAATAATAAAGTTATTTAATTTATATTTCCTTATACCATGATAAATGTTTATTATTCATGCTAGAATTGTATTAACCGAAAACTTGATACATGTGTGGATACATAGACAAAAACACCGTGTCCCTAGTAATCCTTTACTAGACTAGCTCATTAATCAAAGATGGTTAAGTTTCCTAACCATAGAAATGTGTTGTCATTTGATGAACGGGATCACATCATTACGAGAATGATGTGATGGACAAGACCCATCCATTAGCTTAGCATATTGATCGTTAAGTTTTATTGCTATTGCTTTCTTCATGTCATATACATATTCCTTTGACTATGAGATTATGCAACTCCCGGATACCAGAGGAATACCTTGTGTGCTATCAAACGTCACGAGGTAACTGGGCGATTATAAAGATGCTCTACAGGTATCTCCAAAGGTGTTTGTTGGGTTGGCATAGATCGAGATTAGGATTTGTCGTATCTCTGGGCCATCTCGGTAATACACATCATAAGAAGCCTTGCAAGCAATGTGACTATTGAGTTAGTTGCGGGATGATGTATTACATAACGAGTAAAGAGACTTGCCGGTAACAAGATTGAACTAGGTATGAAGATACCGATGATCGAATCTCGGGCAAGTAACATACCGATGACAAAGGGAATAACGTATATTGTCATTACGGTACGACCGATAAAGATCTTCGTAGAATATGTGGGAGCCAATATCAACATCCAGGTTCCGCTATTTGTTATTGACCGGAGAGGTGTCTCGGTCATATCTACATATAGGCCGAAATAGGAGGAGAAGGAAAGAGGGGAAGAGAGAAGGAAAGGGGAGGATTCAGCCTCCCCCTTCCTTCCCTCCCCCTCTCTCTTTCCTTTCCCCTCCGGTTAATAAGGAAGGGGGGCGAATTGGACAACTCCTACTTGGGGCGCCCCCTTGGCTGCCCCCTCTCCCTCCCACCTATATATATGAGGAGAGGAGCCTAGAACACACATCAACAATTGTTAGCCATGTGTGGCGCCTCCTTCATAGTTTACGCTTCCGGTCATATCTTCGTAGTGCTTAGGCGAAGCCCTGCGCGGATCACTTCACCATCACCGTCACCACGCCGTCGTGCTGACGGAACTCTCCCTCAACACTTTGATGGATCAAGAGTTTGAGGGATGTCATCGAGCTGAACGTGTGCAGAACTCGGAGGTGCCGTACGTTCGGTGCTTGATCGGTCGGAACGAGAAGAAGTTCGACTACATCAACTGTGTTGTCAAACGCTTCCGCTTTCGGTCTACGAGGGTACATGGACACACTCTCCCCCTCTCGTTGCTTTGCATCTGCTAGATAGATCTTGCGTGAGCGTAGGATTTTTTTTTTTTTGAAATTGCATGCTACGTTTCCCAACATCGTCGTCATCCTCGACGACAGCGACAAGGAGGCGCCCGGGCTGTCCAACCCCGTCCGCCATGACGACCCATGGCAGGGGTGCAGCAAGGACGATGACGACGACGGTGACTACACCAACTTCTACAGGCTCGTCAGCATGTAGAAGGCTCAAGGCGGCGGTGGCGGCGTAGTAGTAGTAGTTTTTAGTTTATTTCTTAAATTATGTTTTCAGTTTGCACAAATATCAATGAAAACGCCTGAATTTCCTCCAAATTTGTGTTGTTTTGTACGAAGTTTGGCCGAATTTTCGATGACTTTTGTTTTCAAAAAGCGGTGTCTGGGGTTAGCTTGGGGCGGTGGTTGGGAAACCGGCCGCCCCCACGCCTATTTTATCGCCGGTTGGCCCCCAGACGACGCTATTTCAAGCCCCTGGGGGGCCGAACGGCTGGAGTTGCTCTTAGGGAGGCTTGACCCCCTTTCGCCACCTTATGGTAGGGTGGGGGGGGGGTCTTACCCTCTCATATCATCACATTATATTTTCTTCAATTATGTTGGAGTATATGTATCTTGTAATCATAATTTGTATCATATATTCACATGTACATCATGCATTAAAACCTTATCTTGTAATTAAATTACATTTTCAGTGTTTATGCCTTTGTAATGATATATACAAGAGAGGAGTAGGAGAGGGGCGGAGGGGCGGCCGCATGGGCACATGGCATATTGTTTCTTTGTCCTTTTGTTTACCTAGGTTGTTTCTTTATTATTTGTAACTAAAGTCCTGTGATCTGTGGCATGCATGGGCAATATCTTTATTGGTGTATTAGTTTTCGTAGAATAAATTATGGACTACATGATATTAAATTTACATTAACTCAAAACACAAACATATGTGTGTAGTTAATATTTTTTAGAAGGCTAATATAAAATATAGGCCTTAGATTATCAATTAGGAAAATGTACCAAATCTATGGCCCATTCTTCCTATGCATGTATGGTTTCCCATACACTTTGGAGCTCGGAAAATCTAGGAGGGAATTGTTTGTAGCACGCTCCTTTGTATTCTTTCTTTTTGTGGGGACATCTTATTCCTTTGTTCATAATTATGTTGTGTTGTAGTTATAGACATGGTCTATTAAACTTTGACTTTTAATTTTAGTAGGCATATTAGTGGAAATTTTAAAAATAAAGCAAAAATATATTTTCTTCATAAAGATAATGCTACAACTTTGACCTTAGCAATATAATATTTATATATGTTAGCAGTAAGATTTAGGAAAAATCGATCATACGCTTTGTAGAAAGACCTCACCAGTTTAAGTATAATTATAATGATTATCAGCCGTGCTCTGTTTAGCGAAAATATTTGGTAGTGTTCGATGCCTGATTGTTTAGTTTTCTAACATATTAGAATTTTCAATCTGTTATATTTTTGCATGTATTGTAAATCATATCAATGGAAGTCCTTTACAGACATGTACTTTGGTAGAGAAGTATTGAAACCTAGCCGATGTATATTATAGTATATGTGACATGTATTTTCTTTAGAAACGCTAAGTACAACATAAACATGAATACCATCACCGCCACTACACACGCATTCACATAATGCCTATTGAAGACAAAAAAAAATGATTCACGGTTGGCAAGGTTGCCTCACATGCTTCGCCATCGATAAGAACGTCACCTCAGACTGAAAGAATATTGTGTTAATAAGAAACACATAGTGTCAAACATGTGGTTTGACCCTTCATGGGTTGCGGCACAGCCACCCCGTTTAAGTCCTACTCCCTCCGTTTTAATTTGGAACGGAGGAGTAACCATGTAGCGATAGTTGGCTCTCATGATATGTCCTATATTGGTTAAGACTCGTGGATTAAAATTTGAAGCTCGAATTTCTGACATCTACATGTGTTCTCTTTTGCCATTGGTGTTCAAAACCTAAATTACTACATGTGTCCCCTTTTGCCATTAATGGAAGAGAACCATGCATTTCCTTTTGGCTAAACAACAGTATCTTGATTTGCTATGATAATAATAATATGCACCTTAATTTCCGCTCTTGCTGCTATCAGGTGGAATGCATCATGATTCAGAGCAACTCCAACGGGCCGACCCAAACGGACGGCGCTTTTGTCCGCTTTTTGTTCGTTTGGGTCGGCCCGGCGGACACAAACGTCCGGCGCTGTGTTTAGATCGGCGTGAGCGCCCAACGCTGGACCGACCCATTTCGTCGGCGCGATAAAAAGATATTACGAGCAGTTTGAAAATATATATGCATTTAATTAAACATAAAAGCCGACCACGAAGACCGGCAAAAGTCCACATTACATTAATAAAAACACTAAAAACAAGACGACGCGCTGCCCTAAGCGTCCTCGTCGGCGGCGGCGTCTGCGTAGGGACCGGTGAGGTCGATCAACGTCGGCGCAGAGCCGGCCCAGGGAACGTCGTGTTCCAGACGGCGGCGATATCGGGCTTTTGTCGCCGCTACCTGGGCCTGGCGCGCCTCCTCGTCGGCCTCGCGCTCGAGCATCTGCAGACGCTCGCCCTCCCGACGCTCCTTGGCCAGCCGAACGCGGCGCCAGTGGTCGAGGTAGGCCGCCTCCTGCTTCTCCGTCGCCCCAAGCCAGATCAGCGGAGCGCTGACCCACTCGCGCACTACTCCGGTCCAGGAGTAGCACTCGCGGTAGGCCGGCTCCTCCAGCTCGGCTTTGGGCGGGGACGGCGGGGCCACCGGCGGCACGACGCGGTCGCACGCCGTGGAGAGGGCCATGGCAGCCTCGAAAGCCGCCTCGTCCGCCTCCCTCCACCGCTCCTCCTCCTCGCTCTCCTTGATGGTCGCCTGGTACGCGGCCTCGGCCTCCTGGTCCTCGTCGCGGACGACGAGCGCGGGTGGCGGCAGGCTGTGGTCGACGCCGCGTCGCCTCGCCTCCTCGTGCTCGAAGGCGAACCATCGAGCCTAGTTGGGCGAGTCGGCGGCGAAGTGCGGGTCGGCGCGCTGCTCCAACGTCAGCAATGCCCGCTGGCGCCGCACCTCCTCCGCATGGGTCCTCGCCGTCCGCGGCGCCGTCGGCACTGGGATCCTCTCTGGATCCAAATGCCAGTCGTGCGGCAGCGTCACATCCGGGTACGGCAGAGGCACGCGGTGGTGCCAGTGCCACTCGACCTGGTGCAACGGCACGTTGATGCGTTGCCTCTGCCGGGGAGCGCGCGCCACCGCGGGGAGGGCGGGGGAATGGCGGGCGGGGGCTTTGCCCTTGCGGCTGCTGCCGATGGCGGAGAAAAAACCCATGCTGGCGGTGGCTAGGATTGTCGCCGGCGTGGGGGCAGGGGTGGCCAGATGGGGACGTGGGGCGAATGGTAAGTGGGTGAGGACGGCCCCGCCGCACGCCCGGCTTAAAAAAAGACGACCGACACCGCTGACGCGTGGGCCCAAGGTGGACGTGCGTCATAAATTATGTTGACCGTGGCGGTTGGATGGCCGCCAGGTGGGGACGCGGCGGACGGCGAGGAGACGCGCGGCGCGTCCGCTTCGCGTCCGCGCCGACGCATTCCAGGTGCAATTTTGGACCGAAAATGGGTCGGCGCGGACGCCGGGCAGATATGATTTGAGTTTGGGTCGACACGTTGGGCCGTCACTTTTGTCCGCACTGATTCAAACGAATACGGGCGAACGAAATGGATCGCCCCATCGAAGTTGCTCTCATGGCGTGCTCAACAAAGCAAAGTTTCTGTCCTCAGCAACCAAGGCCCCTTTGTTCGTATGGTACTTTCTCTGTAAAAAAAAATATAAGAGCGTTTCGTTTCATAAGCGCACCCAACGGTGGCGGGTACCTCAGCCCACCATCAGTCTTGTACCGGCGACGATCAATTGGCCACGGATCCTGGTGTCGGGTGGTGCATCGCGCCTGTATCTTGGAACTTGGATGGAGTGGCCGTAGCCTCGGATCGGATGCATGAGATGCACAAAAAGGGGAACGGAGGTCCGGACCACACGAGAAATATGTACCGAGCACGGCGTACGGGCGGATGCGAGCCGTGTGGTATTTAAGATTGCGTGATGAGGAATTAGTAGCAGCAGCCGCAGTTGCTTTGCTACTAGTAGCAGCTATCCAGGCCAGATCCCATCTATAGACCATAGTCCTTTTCTTCTTTCAACTTTACAGACCGTAGTCCTGGATCAATAACGAGGTACTAAATGCACGTTGTGGCACGCTGGCACGGTAACCACTTACCACTGCACTGCAGTACAGTCTTCCAAGCGGAGCTGCCTGGTAGATGTATTACTGTTCTGTGAAGGTGACCGCGTGCGCTCGTTCGCTCGCTCGCATGCCAATTATGCAACGGAATGTTCGTTCCTGGGTTCCCCGCCATGTTTTCAAAACCCTCGCAAAATGAAACACAGATTCTTGGGTATTATCGACGTCGCCTTTCTCCTGCACTCGTCGGTGGCGCGGCATGAGCAAAGCGTGATGTTGCTGTTGTATCTCCAGAACACCTTCGAAGCCTGGAACATTGTTGACGTAGCAGCCGAGAAGTCAAGCATCGGAGCCAGAAAAAGCCGGCAACGACGAACTGAAAATTAGATCGACGTCCTCGAGAAGAAAGTGAAGTGGGTTTGGACAACCATCCCAGATCGCACCTGACAGAACCAGGCAGGCCTTAGGGCATCTCCAGCCGCGTCCTCAGGAAGACCTCCCCAAACGTTTTTTTATGCCGGCGTCAAAAAAACGGTCCAGTCGCGCTCCAGGAGCCCGATTTTCGCCGGCCTGAGCCGAAAACGGCGTCGGCGAACCCAGGCCGAACCCGGCGCGCTGGGGGACGCCCGAGGACGCCGGGGCGAACTGTTTTGGCACAAAAAGCCTGCGGGCCAGCCGCGTCAGGGACACGGCGGCTCGTCTTCCCCTAACTGCCTCGGTTCCCGCGGGGAATCAATGGCAAGGCTGCCGCCGGTCAGCCTTGCCATTGATTTCTCACGGGCGGTGCGCCGACGCCTCTCCTCCCTCGCGCGCGTACACACGGGCGCGGAGCGGCTATAAAAGCCGGCGGTTCTCGCCGGTGCCCACACCAGACTCGCCCCTCGCCGTCGCCCAGCCCCTATCTCTCCGTCTCCGTCTTCCTCTCCCGAGCGCCACCGGCAGCCCCTCTCTCTCCCTCTCTACCACCGCCGAGCCCGTCGCCATGGCAGAGCGCTTCCCCGAAGACGAGGCGGCGGCGAACGGCTTCGGCCGGCGTTCGCTCCGCGAACAGGAGTCCTGGCTCCTGTTCCAGGCGAACATCCCGACGCCGCCGGACATGCGCGCCGGGCCGACGGGGTGGCGGCTCAGCGACGGGGGAGTGCCTGTTCCCCCGTTACCCGACGCCGTGGCGAAGCCCACGTACTTCGCCGAGGAGGTCGAGGTCGCGCGCGCCTCCCTGACCGACGACGAGCGCTCCCTCCCCCAGTACGCCGCCGGCAATCACGCGGGTTGGGCGGCGTACTTCCAGCGCCGCCAGCAGCAGCGCCTGGCCTCCACCAACGACGCGCCGGTGGTCGGCGGCGTGAAGAACAGCGTGGGGCGCCACCTGTGGTAGGGCGTCCCGGGCCGCACGCTGGAGGGCGTGCTGACGCACCTCGACGGCGGCAACAACCTGCCGTTGACCTATCCTGCGACGGGGGCCGTCCTGTCGCAACACCGACGCGCATGGGCGCCAAGGAGGTTCGCCTCCTCCTCGTCTTCCTCCTCTCGCTCGTCTTCCCACTCCTCCGGTTCTCCGGCGCTTCGCGGCGTCAAGGCCGAGCCCGCGGCGGAGACGCCAATCGGTCGGCGCACTCGCAGCGTCGGCATCGTCATCAACGAGGGCGGCCGGCGCGCCCCCTCCTCGTTGGCTCCTCCGTGCTTCGTCAAGCCGAAGATGGAGCCGGGGCTGGCGCCGGTGAAGACGGAGCCGGGACTGGCGCCGGTGGAGGCGGAGTTCGACGACGACGACGCGACCCTAGAATGGGCGCGCCAGGACTCCATTGGATGGAGAAGGCGCGCCGGGAGAAGGAGAAGGAACGCCAGCGCGCCGCCCTGCGCCGCTTCGAGGAGCGCCGACGCGTCCGCGTTGAAGACGGTGTCGTCGTCTTATGTGACAGCGACGACGACGACGACGCGCCGCCGCCAGTCCGCCATGGTGACGGCGGGCAGGGGTCCAGCAGGGGCGCCCGCGTCAAGAAGGAGAAGGCCGACGATGACGATGGCGGCGACGGCGGCGACGACTTTAGCCCTTTTCTTTTTTTAGATTAGGTTAATGTAATGAAAATGCACGAATTTCACCGAAATTTGTCATGTTTTGCCGAAATTTAACTAGTTTTTATCATAACTTCGGCGAACGGTCTTTTTAAAAAAAAATACGCGCCTGGGGACGGCCCTGAGGCCGACGGCTGAAGACCGACTCGTCGCCAGAGTCATTTTTTGCACCGGCTCATCCTCAGACGACGCCTTTAGACACCCCTAGACGACCAACGGCTGAAGATGCCCTCACCTCACTAGTTTCTCAACGAAGCCGAAGTTGCCCGTACATCACGGCACCGAGAAGTCAAAACACCAAAACACGACATCTTCCAAGACCAGCTAGAAGAAATGTTAAAAAAGGGACCCAATATCTGGCCCTGACCAAAGCGCCATACAGCCTCCATTGACATCAATCATCGTCACCGTAACGAGGACATGACGGAAGAACTTTATTCCATGCCACCGACTAGACACCTAGACTCTTGTTCCCTCCATGAACTTCTTGGTCCCTCTACCAGCACTAATTCAGCGGTGATTCTACGTGTAAGCTACGGCCTATTGGGGTCAGCCAACCCCACAACTTTTTTTGATTGCACGCTTAGCCATATTCATATTCGTGCAAAACTTTAAAACATTTAAAAAAATAGTGCGTTCAAACCCACAACCTTTTGATGCAAGCACCGCCAGTGCTGCCGTACAATCACGCCGAGCCGAGCAGCCAGCTTGGTGTGGTGTGAGTATTATATAGTTCAAGTAAACTGGCTGCGTGCTTTCGCTCGCATGCGAAGTACAACGGGACCAAAATCATGTAGCCAAACGGACAACGGGGCAATTTCAGTGGCATTTTACACAGGAGGCAGCACGTTGGGTGAGTCCAGGCTGAAATTTCCGCGCAGCTCCAAAACCTGAAGTCCAATCTACATCTACGTGGCCAGCACAGGATAGAAAGAGCTCCTTGGAGAAAGCGAGGAGATCGAGCCAAGCCACTGGGCAAATGATTAGATAAACGCAACGGGAAAGGTAGCTTGGCCCGAGGGTTTGTGTCGCTTGTTCGATGAGCCAGCCATTCCACTTCCTTCACTTCACTTGTCCATCTAGTAGTACCGTCGCCTCCAAGATCCCAACGCAAAGCAGGCGGCACAAAGGGAGCTCTTTCTATCCTGGGTGCATGGCATCGTTGACGGCGACCGTGTGCCAACGGAGCGTCGGGAGGAGCCTCGCCACGATCCTGGGCGTGGACGGCGTCGTGACGACGATGATGACAATGCCGCGCGGCGTGGCCGCGACCAGGAGCGCGACAACAGGGGCTCGAGGTGGTTCGGCCGCAGCCGCTCTCGCGCCTCCCGTGACCAGAATCGCGACCGCGGCGGCGACCAAGGCCGCGGCGGCAATGACGGACGTGAGGGACGCGATGGCCATCGCCGTCGGGGCTCTGCGGTTCACTCATCGACCAGTCCTATGCGCAGCCCTCGCGGTGGCTCGTCCCGCTGCACGCACCCCCTCGACGCGGCACGCTCCATCTCCCCAACATCCGTCCTGCCAACTCCGCCATCGCCTGTGGACGCGCCCACCCCGGGCTCCAGCGTCATCTTGCGCATCCAGGCGCCTCTGACGCCAGCCTCGGTGGTGGCCACGGCCACTCCCCCACGTCCACCAGGCTTTGAGCAGTCCCCGGCTTAGGTCACGCCGCCCCTGCTCTCCGGCCAGCCCGCTCGCCGCACTCCATCGCCGACAGGCCACTCCAACGACAACCTGGCGCCCCTCTTTGTGCAGCCAGAGGCACCTCTCATAGTTGGGCAGCCCCGTGCCCTGCCCAGGAGCCTGGCCAACCGGAGGAAGACTTTGGCCGGTGTGGCCATCGACACCAACCCAGGGTTCTCCTTGCGTCGCACCACTGCTCATGCCAAGGAGCGCCACGGTGCTGTTCCGGTCACGAGGGAGGCTGAGAAGCTGGTCTGCCGGAGCCTCGGCATAGTGCAGGATGGTAAGGATGTCACCAAGGACGCTCTGGAGGAGCTGAGTCGCCGCTTCCAGCACGAGTTGTCGCCCTCGGTTCTGTCGGTGCTCTGTTTGTTGTTCAAGCTCGATGACGATGATGCCACAACGATTGAAGATGCTCTGATCAGCCGCGGCGGTCAGGCTGCCATGGACCATGCGGCGGTTGCTGGTGATGCAACAGGAGAAGTCTGACTGCCTCGCGAAAGTCAGCAGGTCGAGCTACCACTAGTTTCCAATGTTAGCAAAACCTATTGTGTCCTCTAGTAGTAATTTTAGTTGGATGTGTTCCCGCCGTTCACGTGAAGATTGTAGCCCCTTGGTATCTTGTTGTAACACTGTTGTTGTTCGTCGTCGCCATTGCTTAATGAAGACTATGTCAGCCCTGTTTCTTCCAACGTCTACAGCATCCAGCAACCATCCTAACCTGATGTCCCATACGGCTAAAGTTGCGCCCTCGACTGCTCCCTGCGGCAGGTTGTTGCTGTTGTATAATCAGCTGGTCCGGCATGCTCATTTGCTGCAATCCAGCTAGGTGTTGTTTAGCAGTGCCATGAGAATACCAGTTTCCTGATGATAGCTCCAAAGGTTAATTTTTTGTGCTGGAATGTCAGAGGGCTAAATGACCCGGACATACGTGCGACTGTGCACGAGACGATCGCCTCCACCTCATGCCACATCGTCTGCCTTCAGGAGTCCAAGATGGAAAACGTCAACCAGTACGTCGCCTCCTACCTTGGTGGTAATAGACTCCGTAGCTTTGCTCAGCGTCCGGCCACTGGATCCAGAGGGGGCCTCCTCATGCTCTGGGATGATAGTGTCGTTCGCATATCCGATGTCCACATCACTGAGTTCTGCCTTTCCGCAACGGTCAACGTCATTCATTCCGATACCCCTTTCAAGATCACTAGTGTCTATGGTCCAACGGCCTCCAACAGAAAGGATGATTTCTTCAGTGAGTTGATCGCTCAAAAACCCATCAATGGCACTAAATGGATTGTCATGGGCGACTTCAACCAGATTTACCGAGCACGAGATAAAAATAACAGGAACATCAATCGCAGCCGCCTCAACCGCTTCCGTGCTACACTAGACACTTGTGAACTAAAAGAGATCCACCTCCAGAACAGACGCTTCACTTGGAGTAACGAGCGTCAAAACCCTACTCTATGCAAGCTGGACTCGGTTTTCTGCAACGCCGACTGGGACATGCATTTTGATTCTCATGTGCTTCACGCCATTTCTTCTTCGCTATCAGACCATTGCCCCCTTCTCTTTGCTGATGACAGGGGACCGAAGCGACCAAGATGCTTCAGATTTGAGAATTTCTGGTCCTGTATCCCAGGATTTTTTGACACCGTGTCCAAGGCTTGGGAGGAGCCGTGTGCCCACACGGAGCCATACCAACGGCTTTTCCATAAGATCAAGCAAACGGGGCGTCATTTTTGGACTCTTCTCCAAGGCAAAGTTGCATCTTCATGCGGCCCTCCTCGTCATCCTTCGTCTTGACATTGCCCAAGAGACGCGCGTCCTTTCGGTGGGAGAAAGGGAACTTCGGGCTCGACTCAAGCGTCGTGTCGTCAGCCTGGCAGCGGTTGAGAGGGCGCGCAAAAAGCAATGTGCTCGCATTGCTAACATCAAGGAGGGAGACGCCAATACCAAATTTTTCCACCTCAGGGTCAACTCAAGGCGAAGAAAGAATCACATCCACAGGCTCAAGAAGAATTCTGGATGGATCACGGACCATGAGGAAAAAGAGGAAATTATCCATGACCACTTTGCGAGCAGTCTGGGAGGGGGACAATCCAGATCGATGGATCTAAACTGGGAGAACCTGAACCTTAGGGTGGTTGACCTCACTGGCATTGACGACAACATCACTGAAGACGAGGTCAAAGCGGCCATTGATCTTATGCCGGGCGACAAGGCCCCGGGACCGGATGGATTCACGGGAAGCTTCTTCAAGAAATGTTGGCACATTATCAAAGTTGATGTAATGAGAGTCATTCACCAGTTCAGTAGCCTCCAAACGACAAATCTTCACTGCCTCAACTCGGCCAACATTGTGCTCATACCAAAGAAGGATGGGGCGGAGGAGATCGGGGATTTCCGCCCCATTAGCCTCATCCATGCCATTGCTAAAATCATCGCCAAGGTGTTGGCGTCCCGCCTTTGCCCTTTCATGAACAACCTTGTCTCCACTGCGCAGAGTGCTTTCATCAAGAAACGAAGCATCCACGACAACTTCATGTACGTGAGAAACCTCGCGCGACGCCTACATAGAAACAAAACTCCATCCTTGCTCTTCAAGTTGGATATCCGGAAGGCCTTTGACTCGGTACGATGGGAGTACATCCTTGACCTACTCCGTCGGTTGGGATTTCCGGACCGCTTTCGGGATTGAGTGGCAGCCCTCTTATGCACGTCCTCTTCGCGCGTCCTCCTCAATGGTATTGCCAGGGCCGCCATCTGCCATGGTCGAGGGCTCAAACAAGGAGATCCCCTTTCACCCCTACTCTTTGTCCTCGCGATCGACCCCTTGCAGCAGCTCCTCGACATTGCCACAAGTCACAACCTGCTGCAGAAAATCTGAGGGCGTGGATCTACTGTTCGTACCTCCCTGTATGCCGACGATGCAGCGATCTTCATCTCCCCCTCACGGGAAGACGTGGCCAACCTTGCGGCCATCCTTGGTGCCTTTGGAGGGGTCACCGGTCCGTCCACCAACTTTCAGAAGAGCTCTGTTGTCGCAATTCGCTGTGGCAACCTAAACCTTGACGACATACTCCACAGTCTGCCCGCCTCGCGAACTTCTTTCCCATTGAAGTACCTGGGACTCCCATTATCCATCTGGCAGCTGAAAAGGGTGGACTTCCAACACCTTGAGGACAAGGTGGCTGCGAGGCTTCCTCCATGGCAAGGGAGAAACATCACCACAATAGGCCGGGCGGCCTTGGTCAAATCGGTCCTCACTTCACAAGTCGTCTACCACATCACATCCCTGAACATTCCCGCCGGCGTGCTACACAATGTCAATAGAATTGAGCGTGCTTTCCTGTGGTCAGCTCAGAGTCAAACTTCAGGTGCAAAATGCAAGGTCAACTAGGAGACTGTTTGCCGCCCTACGCATCTCGGCGGGCTTGGAGTGCTGCAATTGGGGAAATTTGCAAGAGCTCTAAGGTTGAGATGGCCGTGGGTGGAGTGGAAGGACCCGACTAGACTATGGGTGGGATTAGGAAACCCGTGCTCTGAGGTGGATATGGACCTCTTCTACGCCTCCACCGTCATTACCGTGGGAAATGGAGGGAAGACGCCCTTCTGGGAGGCACCATGGTTGAGAGGGAAAAAAACCTAAGGATATCGCCCCCCTCATCTTCATAGCCTCCAAGCGAAGGAAGTGGGTGGTGAGGGATGCTCTGCGAGACAATGCTCGGGTGCACAAGATCGATCCTTCCATCAACCTAACGATCAACCACATTGTGGAGTTTGTGGACCTTTGGGTCCGCTTGGAGCAATTCCAGCTTTCACCGGACATTGATGACGACATATCCTGGAAATTTGAGGCCAACGGTGAGTATTCGGCGGCCTCTGCTTATAGGATCCAGTTCTTGGGCTCCACGACGACAACCATGAACAAGACTATTTGGAAGGTTTGGGCACCTCCCAAGGTCAAGTTCTTCTCTTGGCTAGCGATTCAAAACAGGATATGGACGGCGGATAGATTGGAGAAGCGAGGTTGGGAGAATTGCGGCCTATGCACCCTATGTAGAAGGGCAAACGAGACGTCCGGGCACCTCTTCTTTCGGTGCAGATTCACCTTGCGCGTATGGAGATTGGTAAAGGAGTGGCTTGGCCTAGGGGCTCTCGAGATCCATCAATGGCAGGCGGAGCGCAGCATCAAACATTGGTGGACAAACATGTCGAAGCCCAATACGGCGAACCGGAAGGCCATGGCTTCCCTTACTATGCTTGTCGGTTGGGTCATCTGGAATGAGAGGAACGCTAGAGTTTTTAGGAAGAAATCAACGCCCCCCTTCTACATTCTAAAACTAATCCAAGATAAGCCAAACTTTGGATCACGGCAGGAGCTAGGCACCTGAGCATTATCATGCCGCGAGAGTAGTTGTTATTTTCCCTTTTATTGACGGACGGGCTATGTTGTGAAGCCACTAATTTGTACTCTAAAACTCTCCTCCTTTATTAATGAATGAGGCAAGTCTTTTGCCTCTGTTTCAAAAAAAAAAGGCAGGAGAGTGTGGCTTGCAGCTTGCTCCATCATGGCCAGCTTGGCTACTCAGCCCCCATTTAACTCCTCGAGTGCTTTTGCTTTCACAATCACACGGCTCCTTGATATGCTTTCCACTCCGTGTCTTTCCTTTACTTTTGCCTCGGAAAATTATTGAATTGTCCCATGCAAAGTCAAAGACCGAGCTGCGACAGGTGCTCTAAATTCAGGAGCAACAAGGGAAATGTTGGCCGCAAAAGTTTTAAGTACTCTGTGTGTTCGGAATTACTCGTCGCAAAAATGGATGTATTTAGACGTATTTTATTTCTAGATACATTCATTTTTATTCATTTGCGTGACAAGTAATTTGAGACTGAAGGAGTACTGCCTTTATAAAGTAATATACGACCTTTTAGATAACTAAATTAGTGATTTAAAAGGTCTTATAGTACTTTACAAAGGGAGTATCAGAGAACAACAATGTTTAATTTGCCTCGATCTAGTGCCCATCCGTAAATTGTTGCTTAGCCCAACAGATGCCTTTTGGACCATGCAAGAATGTAAAATGAAATGATAAAGAAGCTTTCGTCTATTTTCCCATCTTTGATATGGTTTCTCTTCCAACATTTGCACGTGCCTACAATGGTACCCAGCCGTACGCATGGCCAAATCCTGGAGAGATATGCGAGCTGGTCACCGGAGAAATTATTGAGCCATATTTGTGTATCAATCAACGCGACTAAAAGTTGGATTTAGGATTGAAACAGAGATCAATAACAGAGCAGCAGCATATTAAACACGCTGTCTTCCGTTTCTGAACCTTCGTTACTTTGCTTTATTTTAGCTGGTGTATTCCCCTCGTGTATATGTGCCATCACCTTTTTTTTTCTTTTTCTTTTTCTTTTGGAACCGTTAAAGATTGAAAGATCAACCAATGTGAACGCACTATGGGGTGCATGATTGAAAGTGTGCTGAGCTTTTTCATGCCCAACCGTATAAGTAAGCCAAGAAAGGCATTTCTTTGTGTGCACGGTTATATATACTTGGGGTTGTGGATTTGTGGTGCTATAAAAACCATTGTGTCCATACCCACAAGATTACGTCTCTTTTATCTAATAAATAGGAGTACAAAGCAGATGTCACGATCTTCTTCTTCACTTTGCAGCCAAAGTCGTGGATAAATGCACCGCTGTCGATTCCGTAGAAATCACTTGCTAGCTATGCGCATCTCGTTACATTGTTCCTTTTGCTAATAGTGTGACAGACTAGTAATAATACTATAAATCACACTTCAACTAGTGGCGTTCTTCATAGAGTATAAGAAAAGAGAGAGAAAGAGAAGTGCACTTTACACCCCTAAATGAATGGCCAAGTTTAATTTACAACCCCTTAACGCTAACCTGTTAGGATGCAACCTCTAACTATCTGTCAACATTGTTTTTTTTGCTAATGTGTGTGTTTTGTCATAACTAATTGAGCTAATATCATCGGAAGTCATATAACTTGCGCTTAATGTTCAGTTTAGTGCTAAAACTTTAAAAATACGGAATTGTGGTCATTCAACTTGTCCCCGCATGCAAATACAGTCACTTCATCCATATCTAGACGCATATTGTGCTTACCTGGCATGCCAACGTTGCCATGGCCACTGTCAGTGACGGGAACAACACAACAACACAATGCTACGTGTGCTGTGTGCATGTTGCCATGGCCACTGTCTGGGCCTGCTTGTCAGGAATACATCTTTCCTTTTATTGCGGGTATATATAAATCTCTCCTTGACATGGGGTCAACTTGTCACTATGTGGTGGTATGAGAGGAATGAAAAATAAAAGGCGGGAATGGGGCTAGAACTCACGAGCTCATGTACCATGCAGCATAACCTCTCCCACCCACTACACTAAGTAGATTCTCACGTTAAATAAGAGACACACGTTAATTTATAGTGAAGTCATGTTTTTTTCTCGATTCTGATTTTTCCAGGTGCGACCGAAAAACCAGTTTTTAGAAAATAAATCAAATTCGAATTAAAAAACCGGTCCAAGATATGAGAAGATTTTTTTATTCTGTTCCGAGAAATCCAGGTGGTCACTAAACCTCGTGCCAAAATTTCTAATGTATTTTTTGATTTTAAACGCCCAGCACTATATCAAATAAGATTTGTGTACACATAATCATACAAACATAGTGCATAGTTGGGTGCCACAGCTTTTTTTTTGCGAATACCACAACTTTTGTTGTGTTACCCATGGTCACTTGATTGGTTCCAATGGTCTCCATCATTAATTTTAGCTGATATTTACTTGAGTTCCCAAGCTGGGGTCACCTAGCAGATGCACATTACTAACCGATGGAATCATGGATAAGATTGTTTGTTCTTTTCTAGGTTTGGTTGTATATATTTTAATGCCAAAAAATTGAATTCAAAATTCGTTTGAATAAATTCAGTCAAAAAAACCCAAAGTTCTGAGATTATCCAAAAACCGGTTTTTCTAGCCCATACTGAGAAAAAATGGTATCGAGAAAAAGAAACGTTAGATACGAGTAGTCTTCATTGCCAACATATAAAATTATGTGTTTCTGCTTAGACACATGAAAGAATACGAATTTCAAAATGGCAACAAAATCCGCTCACCCTCAAAAATTCTTTCACACAAATCAGCAATTTTTCTGTTTGAATTCGAATAATTTCATGGTTGTCCTGGCAAAAATATACATTATTTGTTGGGTACCAATATAATACAATATTCATCTCATTACTAGAAAGGCAAGGACGCCTTGTGTGGGTGGTTAGCACCTGTGACAAGACTGAATTTGGTTGCTGGTTCGATAGCTCACATCCCGATTATTTTTTCAATCTTTCATGCAAAATGACTGTCACATATAGCATCTCTTTTCTGCAAAAATGATGTCACACCTAGCGCCTCCACCACCTATAGTTACTGACAATGGGGCCATGCATGCGTGGCATGCCATGTAGGCGGCGGATACACTCGCATACACACTTTGTGACCATATTTGCACGAAAACGCAAGTTGAGTGACCATAAATCCATATTTTAAAAGTTTTAGCACCAAACTAAACATCCAAAGCAAGTTTTATGACTCCTGGTGATATTACCTTTAACTAATTTTGGAGTATGAAATTGTAACTTAAACTTGGCCATTAGTTCGGGGTTGTAAAATGCACTCCTCTCATAAAAAAGGGGTCTTTCAAGAAATACCACAATAAAGATCAGAAATATGAATCTATAGAGGAAATATGGTTACATGTTTGGGTTGGTGCTTGTAAGACCTTGTTATTTTTTTTCTATCTGGCAATGTTCTAGAGATTTGGGTGAATTGTTATATATGGTGATTACTTTGTTGATAAGGGGAATATATTAATGCCGTGAAGATACCAATTACACCCAACCTCTGCAACAACATAATACCCTAATGGCATTTCAACCATGGTATTCTCAAAACCATGGTATTCCAAAACCTAAGTATTACAATACATGGGCAATAAATACTTCAGTTTCTAAAAAGCATAGTTTTTCTCAGTTTTGATAAAACTGCCGAGGTGTTTGGCAAGTGGCAGTTTTTCTTGGTTTTCTTTGGGTTTGCACCGACTATTACGTTGCTGCATGCGTATTCAGCTACACCCAGGGATTAGCTTGTACTAATAGCCACCATATGCATTCAGCCTTGCACGAGCATGTTCTCCTAGCTGCTAAGATCTGTAGTAGAGTTATCTCTTGTAATCAATCAAAGACTGTGGTAGTTAACACATGCACTGAAGGTCGACGTTTTCAGCTCGTGTCGCCTCTAGCCGGACGTATCGATGGGCTAGCTATCGATTTATGCATCACATGCGTTGATGGCCAGAAGTTGGACACAAGAGAGACCAAGCAGCCAGCGCTTTCTCAGTTTTAAAAAAAGTGGTCAGGGCCTCTTTTTTATATACAACAAAAATACAACAGTTTTAGGGATACCATGGTTTGTTGAACTGTAGTATTTTTTTCATCCAAACGACTCAAAGTATTGAATACCAAAGTTTTTTCAGAAACCACAATATTCCTGTAAAACCATAAAAATACTTTGGCTTCCAAACGCACCCTTAGTAACCATAAACTCAAATATCAAGTAAGTTCGACCCTCAACTTTCAGTGCATGAAAATATGGTTACTTTGGTAGTTTGGGACACCTAGGTGCTTGGGCACCTTACCTCGTAGCCGTTAGATGGTGAGTTGATGTATGACGTTTGTGTTGATATGGTAAATAATTAATGTGATTATATATGGCAGTAATTAATAAGTATGGTAAGTGTGCATGCATGCATGACAACCATTTATGTTTAAATTAATAGATAGTCATAAATGGATTAAATCTTCCAAATTTTACGTTCAGGTATATATACATATATTTCTCATCAGAGAATGTACACATAAGTATATGCCGGTGCATGTATACATTAATTTAACGTTGGGGTATGTACATTTTTATGGGTATGTAAAGAAAAAAATAATGTCAAGGTATGTACGCATAAATTTTATGTTTTTTTGCAATTGCATAAATTTTATTTTGGGTTATGTACATTTGTGTGTATGTGCATATAAATTTCACACAGGGATAAGTATATTTATGAGTATCTACACATAAATTTCACGTTGGGTATATATATTTACGAATATGTACACGTAAATTTTAAGACAAGGTATGTACAGTTATGGGTATGTACACATAAATTTCAAGTCAGGGTATTTTTTTTTTGCGGGGCAAGTCAGGGTACGTACATATAAATTTCACATCGGGGTATGTACATGATATCTAAAAAAGATTTCATGTCGAAGTATGCATATTTTTGTATATACATTTTTTTTGTGAGGGCTTAAGTATGCACTAAAAAATATATTGGTTATCATCATACATTAATTATCATCTTAAGGTATGTTATGTTTGGGACGTATATTTCTTAGGTATATCAATTCGCTTATCGTGCATGGGTATATCAGTTCTAGGTTTCTATCATAGATGTATTATTATATGTGTATAAATTCTTTGTGTTAGGTATATGGGTATATAGGACAAATTCTTACTACATACATGAAAGTATTTTTTATTTTTAATAGAAAAAAAAGATGGGTGCATCATATGTTTATGAGTATTGTATTCCGATAAAGAATACAAGGCAAAAGCAAGAAACTGTACGCAAGGTATTATAGTGCATATATTATAAATAAAGATTTAAAAAAAACTAGGATGTCATATCATATATGGAAATAAATGGTATGCTATTATAATAACGTGCATTTTATGACAGGTATGTCATGCACCAATATTTGGAAAGAGATCAATCGCATGGGGCATTAATTGCATGGTGCTTAGGTGCCTGGGCACCTAGGAGCCCCAAACAATTTACCTATATATATATATATATATATATATATATATGATCGATGACATAGATCTAGTTTCACACACATGGCAGCCTAGTTAGCAAAACTATCAGAAAAACTCAAGAAAAAAAATTAAAGTGGAAAATAAATAAATAAAAGAAAACATTTGAAGGATTGTTGGTGTAGAATCAAACATAATCTAGACAAGCTCATGATTTATAGTGGAAAAGGGAAGAAATACAGGCAACATGTAAAACATAGAAACACTATTAAGAGAACTAGACTCAAATAATGACATATGAACATCCGTGAAAAGACATCATATTCCTAAATACTCTTTCTGTAAACTAATATAAGAGCGTTTGGATCACTATTTTAGTATTCTAAACGCTCTTATATTAGTTTACGGAGGAAGTATTTGTGAATGTTCCCAAAATATTTGTGGGTTTTCACACATTTCCTATTTCTTTTAGAGAAAAAACAACATCTTTCTGATTATTTTATTCTTTTTCATTCCAAGATCACCTCGTAGTCGACGGACACGCCATACCACTAATAGTTTTTTTTCATCGTCTTTTGTGGTAGGACTGTGTGAAACCACTACCACGTCATCATTCCTACTCCTACCACTTTTTGCAAAGGACAGGGAGCAACTACGTCTGCCATTAGGAGCTGAAGCATCAGAACTAAACCCAACCAACATTTGGCTGGCCATCAAAACATAAAGAGGGCACCTCATGAAACGCATTCGTTAGAACATTACATCACGAGCTTAATTTGCCGGTAAACCAACACCCTAGCTAATTATGGTTGCGGTGCGCGCACCAGCGGAATGGGACATAGGAAACGAAAAGGATATCCATCCATCCAACATACTGGCAGCAAATGCTGGTAGGAAGTAGGAACAGGCAGCTGACGCTTTCCAGGCATATCATTCAGCGTGCACCTGGCCCGTAAAGCCCCCGCGCGCCCGGCTTTTGGCTCCGCTTTCTCGGCCGCGCCTTCTTTTTCCGCATCTGGGATCGGGTCGAGCCGGGTTCAACCCGTGCATTATGACGCCACTCCCGGCGGAATGATTCTTGATTCCTGCTGCTGCTTCTGCTCTAGCTGCCTGCTGGTCGGCATCGGTGGTGGCTCCAATCCAAGCCCGGACCGAAGCAACAGCATGGCAGCATGCCGGCTCGAGCCTGATTGACGGATCCCGTTCACCTAAGCCTAGGCACGCGCTGCCTGCATTGCGTACGAGAAGAAACCATCATGGCGGCATGGCCTCGCGGCGAATCTCTCTCTCTCTCTGCCCGCCATGCCGTGCTGTTCGGTGTCGATGTGTACGTCCACGCATGCGTGCGTGCGTGCGTAGGTGCATGGCCGCTTTGCGTTGGCGCGAAGAACGTCGGGCGACGGGCGCGCATCAGGCGGCGACGGACGACGTCCTCCTCTGCGTTTCGAGCAAGGTCGTCGGTGCCGTGATCGGCATGCCAATGCAGGGCCTTACGGTTGCACATTTGCACCACCTTATCGAGTTATTCTGATCTTGATTCTACGCTTGTATGGCCTCGACCTCGCTACTTACAAATCTCGGTTGATATCCTGGCGCGCGATGAAGGCAAGATATTGTCGTCGTGTTCGATCTTCCGCGTCAGGGAGGTGGCACGAATGTGGTTCCTTTTACAAGATGTACAGCTATAAATTGGTGTAACTGATGTTCCCCTGGTGCACGCAGACACTGAATAATAGTCTAAGACTCCGTAATGGGCTCCTCGGGCAGAGCATCAAGCAGTGCGTGCTTCTTAATTAGGCAGAGCATACATGTTTTTTTTCTTTGAGCATAGGGCAGAGCATACATGTTGGTATTGTGTAATGCGTATTTCAGCAGAAAGAACACAAAAGAAAACAAGAACGCAAGTGGAACCCGGAGCCTTTTTCTTTACCAAGGGAACATGCGCCATGGGTTAAGCAATAAACCATCTCCTCTCCCACACCGCTCAAAAGTGGCAAGGGATCGACAAACCTGGAGCAGCAATATCCTGGTGACATGCAGATTTTATGCCCAAAACACCGTGGTATGGATGGCATCGCTAAGATGAGTGATATACAATGTTGTTCGCGGCAAGAGACAATAGCTGGATAGACGAACAATCCGGACGAATACCGTACCGATATTTTGCTATGATGGCCTAGTCAGTTTTTTTTTTGCGAGAAGAAAACGATTTCATAGATAATTCGATCTTACAAAAAAGCCTAGAAAATAGTAGATAATACAAAGGAGTCCTTCTGAGCTCCAGCATCGCCGGCATCCCGAAGAAGAGGAAGACGCGCCGCGGCCTGTGCTCGTCCATGCGCCTTGGATCGACGAAAGCATCCCCATGGCAACCGGGAAGTCCTCACTCACCGCCACCAGAGAGGTAACGCCCAGGAACATCGGCTCCGCCACGAAGCACCATCCCGTCATCTTCAAGATATTCACATCCCAGATCTGCCGCCCCGCGGGATCTGACTGGGGAAGGAAGCACAACATGAATCCGTCGATTCACGAGTGCTGGGGAAGCAGGTGCACCACCACAGAGCTCCACCGAGCGCCGGAGTCGAAGGGGACGCGCACCTGCAACAAAAACCACACCGGCGACTCCACCACCTCCTCATCGCCGCCGACCGGTAACCCTACAGACCCTACACTACTTACAGCCGCGAGACGAAGACCCCCCGCCCTCCCACCACCGGTGCGGCAGACGGAGGACGAGGGATCCGGCACAATGGCGACGTAGAGGTGGATCGACTGAGAGATGTAAAAAGTCGCCCATGTTCTTCGGACGGGAGAGGGAGAGAGACGTCCAGGCTCGTCTTGAAGGCGGCTTGATGGCCTAGACAGTTAATGTAGCTACAAAAAAATCCTATGGTGTAAGCTCTGTATACCAACGGTGCAATTAGGTGGTGAATAGTACAAAGTCAGGGAAGAAATTACAAAAACTAGATGATGAGGGAGTCCTGGATTAGGGAGTCCTCGGGCGTCCGGGCTATATAACATGGGCCGGACTAATGGGCTGCGAAGACACAAGATAGAAGGCTTTCCCCCGTGTCCGGATGGGACTCTCCTTTGCGTGGATGGCAAGCTTGGCGTTCGGATATGAAAATTCCTTTATCTATAAACCGAATTTGTACAACCCTAGGCCCCTCCGGTGTCTATATAAACCGGAGGGTTTAGTCCGTAGAGGCGATCATAGTCATGCAGGCTAGACATCTAGGGTTTAGCCATTACAATATCATGGTAGATCAACTCTTGTAACCTTTATACTCTTTAAAGTCAATCAAGCAGGAAGTAGGGTATTACCTCCATCATGAGGGCCTGAACCTGGGTAAACACCGTGTCCTTGTTTCCTGTTACCTTCAATTCTTAGACGCACAATTCGGGACCCCCTACCCAAGATCTGCCGGTTTTGACACCGACATTGGTGCTTTCATTGAGAGTTTCACTGTGCCATCGTCGAAAGGCTCAATGGCTCCATCGATCATCTACAACAATGCTGCTGTAAAGGAGATTTTTCTCCCCGGCCAGATCTTTGTATTCGGTTAGCCACCTAGAGCAGATCGACAGCTACGCCCCTGGTCACCAGATCCATTTCGGAAATCTGAACTATGTCGCTGATATTCGGGGAGACTTGATCTTCCAAGGGTTCGCGGCCCCAACCACCGCTCCGGCCTTAGATCCGGGGCGCTTCACCAGGTCTGAAGACGGGAGTCTAGAGTCCGCCGGACTCCCTGCGACTATAGAGCTCAACACTGGAGAACCGGAAAGAATAGTGCTACCAGTAGTCACCTCAAATCCAGACTCACCCCCGCACACTAGCTACGAACCCTCGAAATCCGCATCATGCGAGCTCGAGCAGGCAACTTCTGTCCCCGTCCAAACCTCGCTCTTAAACGAGGCTTTGGAATTAATGCGATCCCTTGCCATCACAGAGGAACCGCTTCCGAATTGCGCCCAGCCCAGACTAGGGGCTGGAAATAGGGAATTTTACTTCCCACCCACCACCCACTTCATAGCCACTGTCGAGGATCTAACTGATATGCTCGACTACGCCTCCGAAGACATCGACAGTATGGACGACGATACCGGAGAGGAGCAGGCCCAAAACCCGCCGTTCACCGGACGCTGGACGACCACTTCCTCATACGACGTATACATGGTGGACACACCTAAAGAAGGCGACGACGATGATGAGAAGGATCCAGTCCAAGATGAACCTTTAGAGATACCACCAAAGCGTCGACATCAGCGGCGCCGCTCTAAATCGCTTCGCAAAAAAAACCCAGCAATACCGACACCGGAGACAATGATACTCCGGACCATCGAACCAACATCCGAACAGGATGATAGGGAGGACGGGCAAGTTGACCCTAACGAGCAAGCATGGAATGAAAAATCGAAGGATAGCAACTATCTACCACTCTCCGAGGACGACGTGAGCCTCGGCGTCGAAGATTTTATCATGCCAGAGGAACCCCTCAAACTAGAGCGCTCTAAGCGCTGATACGTCCATTTTGCATCATATTTTTATATTGATATTTATTGCATTATGGGCTGTTATTACACATTATGTCACAATACTTATGCCTATTCTCTCTTATTTTACAAGGTTTGCATGAAGAGGGAGAATGTCGGCAGCTGGGATTCTGGGCTGGAAAAGGAGCAAATATTAGAGACCTATTCTGCATAGCTCCAAAAGTCCTGAAACTTCACGGAAGTTATTTCCAGAATATATAAAAAATACTGAGTGCAAGAAGTACCAGAGGGGGGCCACCCACCAGCCACGAGGGTGGGGGCGCGCCCTACCCCCTGGGTGCGCCCCCTGCCTCATGGGCCCCCTGGTGGCCCTCCGATGCCCATCTTCTGCTATATGAGGTCTTTCGTCCGAGAAAAAAAACCAGAAGCAAGCTTTCGGGACGAAACTCCACCGCCACGAGTGTAACACCCCGGATGTAACTTTCCCAATTTGTACTACAACTCTTGCCGTTTCCGGCTTTAAGTTATTTTATTTTCTCGGGTTCAGGTTTTTGTCTCCGTGTGTTGTGGTCGTTGTCATGCATCTCATATCATGTCTTCATGTGCATTGCATTTGCATACGTGTTTGTCTCATGCATTCGAGCATTTTCCCCGTTGTCTGTTTTGCATTCCGGCGCTTCGTTCTCCTCCGGTAGTCATTTCTACCTTTCTTTCGTGTGTGGGGATTAAACTTTTGCGGATTGGACCGAGACTTGCCAAGCGGCCTTGGTTTACTACCGGTAGACCACCTGTCAAGTTTCGTACCATTTGGACTTCGTTTGATACTCCAACGGTTAACCGAGGGACCGAAAAGGCCTCGTGTGTGTTGCAGCCCAACACCCCTCCAATTTGGCCCTAAACCCACCTAAACCCTCTCCATCATCTAGAGCGTTCGATCACGATCGCGTGGCCGAAAATCGCACCTCATTTGGACTCTCCTAGCTCCCTCTATGCCTATAAATAGGTCCCCCTCTCGAAATTCCGGATCTCCCCCTTCCAGACCCTAAAAATAATCATCTCAGCCGCCGGACACGTCCGGTTCCCTCTGGACTAACCGCCGCCACTAACCGGGGCGCGCCACGTGGCACGGGCGCCCCACATCGCCGCCAACTCCGCGCGGGCCCGCTCGGCCCGTGGCCGGCCCCCGCAGCCCGGGATCCGCCGCCGCCGCTCGGGGCTTCGTCTCCCTCGCCCCGCCGCCTGGTACACCGCCGCCACCGCGCCTTCGCCGCTCGGCCTCGCCGCCGGTGAGCTCCACCACGGCGGCTCCTCTCCACCTCCGCCACCTCGCCGGCCACCGCGCGCCCGGCCGCCGCCGACCCCGCCGACCTCGTCGCCGGCGCCTCCTCGGCCGGCCCCTCCTCCTCTCAAGGCCCCTCTCCGGCAAGCCCCTGCTCCGGCGAGCTTGAGCGAACTCCGGCCGACGAACCTCGAACCGCGTGCCCCGGATCTAGATCTGGATCCCGACGGTTGACTTTTTGCCCGAAACCCTAGCTCATATGCTCCTGTTCACCACATCGTAACTTTGCATCCGTAACTCCGTTTTTGGCATATAGCATATCAAAATGTTCGTCTCAGAGAGTACATCATTTCATTCCATTGCATCATTTTCATTTGAGTTCATCTTGATACCCGAAATGCTATTATAAGAGTGCTACTTGAGATAATTGTCAGATCTGCTACTCCATTTAGATATTTGTCATTTTTGCCATGTTTATTGTGTGCATGATATGCCCATGAGCTCTACATATGTTTTGTTAAGGGTTTTGCCATATTTCCAGAGGTGCAACCCATGTATTTTTGTGATGTGTGTGGTGACTAGCACAAGCTTGCAAAGTGAGGCACTTGGTAATGCTGATTTCAGGGACTTAGCATTTCCACTAAGTCCTTGACCTGTTTATCTCATGTTGCCGTATGTTCATGTTGTTTCCTAGTGATCCGTGCCTCTTTTGAGAATGATCAGTAAGGATGTTTTGTTATTATTGTAGTGCTCTATCCATCCATGTCTTTCTTTGAAATTATGGAGCACCCGAGCTTGAGTCAATCGAGCTCTACTTTTGCTACTTCGTGAATCTGGGCAGATTTTCTACTTGTTAGCGATTTTGCCGAGGATGTTGTAGTTGATCCGTGCATGCTATGTTATTGTTCTTACCATGTCTAGCTTGTATTTTGTGTATTATTGATGGGTGTATGCTTAGATTATCATGACTTTCTCCGTAGTGAGTGCATCGAGCTCGTAAACATGCCTACTTGATATCTGTTTTCAGCATGCTCCAGTTTTCACCAAGTCCGAGAACTGTTTATGTTTTTGCCATGTTCACATGCTTGCAATTGTATTTTTTGACCCCTTTTGGCTCAAGATCACTAAGGGACTTTTGTTAAGCTCTTTGAGTAGCTCCATGCCATGCTTTACTTTGCCATGTTCAGGTCCTGTAGCATGTAGTTTTGTTGCTCCGAAGAGTGCTATCTGATCTGAAATTCTAGACAAGTGTTAATTTCACTAAGTTTGAAATCTGTTTGTCATATGCATTTTTGCCATGCTTGTGTGAACCTGTTAATGGATGAATTGGCCGTAGCTTGGTGCTAGACTTTTGTTAAGCATCCTGAATGCATCCCTGCCATGTATTTTGTTGTCATGTTTGGGTGCTGTAGCATGTTCATCTTGTTGCATTTAGATGGCTACTTGCTGTAAATCGCAGACCGGTGTCAAATTTGAATTGCTTGCCATTTCCAAACCGTAACTCCGATTCCGGCGTTCTTTATATCGTTTTCAAGCGATTTCCTCTCATCTTTCCAATGGCACACTTGGATTCCCAAGTTGAGGCCAGGTTCATGCACTCCTTGTCAAATCTTGCATATGCATCCCGCATCGCATCCCGCATAGCATACCATCTTTGCATCATATTGTTTGAGCTTTGCACGTGGTTGATTGTGTCCTTGTTGCTTGTTTGTCTTGTTTGGGTAGAGCCGGGTGACGAGTTCGCTAACGAGGAGCCCGTTGAGTTTGCTTTCGAGGATCCAGTCAACTCTGACCACTTTGCAGGCAAGATGATCATACCCTCGAAATCACTACTATCTTTGCTATGCTAGATTGCTCGCTCTTTTGCTATGCCAATGCTACGATGCCTACCACTTGCTTTCAAGCCTCCCAAATTGCCATGTCAAACCTCTAACCCACCTTGTCCTAGCAAACCGTTGTTTGGCTATGTTACCGCTTTGCTCAGCCCCTCTTATAGCGTTGCTAGTTGCAGGTGAAGATTGGAGACCGTTCCTTGTTGGAACATTTATTTACTTGTTGGGATATCATTATATTATCTTGTTATCTTAATGTATCTATACACTTGGTAAAGGGTGGAAGGCTCGGCCTCTCGCCTAGTGTTTTGTTCCACTCTTGCCGCCCTAGTTTCCGTCATATCGGTGTTATGTTCCCGGATTTTGCGTTCCTTACGCGGTTGGGTTATAATGGGAACCCCTTGATAGTTCGCCTTGATTAAAGCTTTTCCAGCAATGCCCAACCTTGGTTTTACCATTTGCCACCTAACCTCTTTTTCCCTTGGGTTTCCAGAGCCCGAGGGTCATCTTATTTAAACCCCCCCGGGCCAGTGCTCCTCTGAGTGTTGGTCCGACCGAGTAGACTGCGGGGCCACCTCGGGGCAACTTGAGGGTTGGTTTTACTCGTAGGATGTCTCATCTGAGTGTGCCCTGAGAACGAGATATGTGCAGCTCCTATCGGGATTTGTCGTCACATTCGGGCGGTGTTGCTGGTCTTGTTTTAACCTGTCGAAGTGTCTTGAAGAACCGAGGTACCGAGTTTGATCGGAACGTCTCGGGAGGAGGTCTATTCCTTCGTTGACCGTGAGAGCTTGTCATGGGCTAAGTTGGGACTCCCCTGCAGGTATTTGAACTTTCGAAAGCCGTGCCCGCGGTTATGGGCAGATGGGAATTTGTTAATGTCCGGTTGTAGATAACTTGAACCTTAACTTAATTAAAATGAATCAACTGAGTGTGTTACCGTGATGGCCTCTTCTCGGCGGAGTCTGGGAAGTGGACACGGTGTTGGAGTAATGTTTGCCGCAGGATTTGCCCTCTAGTTATGCGTTCGCGCTTTGCCTTCTCTTCTCGCTCTCTATTGCGAACAGGATAGCCACCATATATGCTAGTCGCTTGCTGCAGCTCCACATATTTACCTTGCCATACCTATAAGCTTAAATAGTCTTGATCGCAAGGGTGCGAGATTGCTGAGTCCCTGTGGCTCACAGATTATTATTACACCAGATGCAGGGCCTGATGATTCCGCTCCAGGTGACGTGCTCGAGCTCAAGTGGGAGTTCGACGAAGACTCTCAACGATACTATGTTTCCTTTCCTGATGATCAGTAGTGGTGCCCAGTTGGGGGTGATCGGGACCGTGTCGCATGTTGGGTTATCTTTTATTTTGGCGCCGTAGTCGGGCCATGAGTGTTTGGATGATGTAATGTTATTTATGTACTTGATTGATGTGGCGAGTGTAAGCCAATTATGTTATCTCCCCTTTTATTATCTATATTACATGGGATGTTGTGAAGATTGCCTAACTTGCGACATATGCCTTCAATGCGATTATGCCTCTAAGTCGTGCCTCGACACATGGGAGTTATAGTCGCATCGAGGGTGTTACAAGTTGGTAATCCGAGCCTTCCCCGACCTTAGGAGCCCCATTGCTTGATCATTTTTAGCGGCCGAGTTGTGTCTAGAAAAATGTTTTGAGTCATTTAGGAATTATATATCGGAGAGTTTAGGAATTCTTTTTACTTCCCAGTCTCCTCATCGCTCTGGTAAGGCGTCCTGACGTAGAGTTTTGACTCTTCTCTTCTCAAATTTCATAAAAAAAAAATTTAGGATCATGCGGGTATCTTGGAATCGTTCCAATGGTGTTATGATGAGAACATTGTCTTGGTGCCTCCTGTCAGGGGTTTTGTGGAAGTGTCCCGGGGAGTTGAGCTCTGAGGTGTTGTCGTCATAATTTTATCGTTGCAATTCTAGAATACCTGAGTTTAGTACGCCGACATCGAAAATCTCTTTTATGCAGTTCGTTGGTGAGATAACCTCGACGCCACCCATTACTGGGGCGGGAGTTCGGGAGTATCGCCATAACTTGTATAACGGATGCTTTTCGAAGGTTGAGGTAGATGGTTTCCGAAGTTTTTCCTGGTTATGTGTTGAAGGATGGATACAGCTGGATCTAGGATTTGCTAGATTTGGGTGAGATATTATGCTTCCCCTGTATCCCCAACACCTGATTGCATAACCGGAAAGGTTCGGGAGTTTCATAGGTGGGAATTCTTGTAGCTCTAGTTCTTCCACGGATATTGGTTTGAGATTGGGATTTCTTACCGATTATTCGTTCTTGATCCGTACCTTGTTGATTTATTTCTCTACCTTAATTTTAAGTGGCTTCTCAATTTATGGATATGTGACCATTTCAAGAGGAATGCATTCGTTCATTTTGTTCGGATGTGAAGACTTCATGTTGTAATTTTCATTCCGTTGGATTCAGCTTCAATATTTGTCTATCAATGTGCTAATGGATGTCAACCTCTTCAGGATGGCTCCTCCAACACGCATGACTCCGAATCCTGATCCGCCACCACCTCCACCTCCTCCGGAGGCATGGCAAGCTGTGATGGCCGCAACCAATGCAAACACACAGTTGATCATGCAAATTCTCCAAGAGCGCAATCAAGGCAACCAAGGGAACCAAGGCAACAATCAGAATCACTTTGCTACACTCAACCAGTTCCTTGCTAATGGGCCAAAGACTTTTAGCAATTGTGTTGAGGCAACCGATGCTGACGATTGGCTTGTGGATCTGTGCAAGCATTTCGAGTGCAGTAACGTCAGGCCTGAGGACTTTGTCAAGTTCGCTTCCTTCCAACTCAAAGATCAAGCTGCAGAATGGTTCCAGCAGTACAAGGATTCCAGAGGTGGACGTGTTATTACCTGGGATGAATTCCGTCAAGATTTCAGAGCTCATCATATTCCTCAGAGCGTGGTTGAAAGCATGCGTGAGGAATTCCACAACCTGAAACAAGGCTCTTTGTCTGTCTATGACTACAACAAGTTGTTTCAGAAGCTCGCCCGCTTTGCCAAGAAGGACGTCCCTGATGATATACCAGTTCAGGGGTGGTCTCAGAGAAGAAATTCAGCTCGCTCTTGTTCTCTTTGAACCCGTGAGGTACGATGAGTTCTACAACATGGCGTTGAAGCAAGAGGCTGCTCAATTGAGGTGTGATGCTTCCAAGAAGCGAGTCAGAGATGCTACTCCTTCTTCCTCTACTCAAGTGGCCAAGCAGCAGAAGTATTGGCTTCCTCCTCCTCCGTTCCGTCAGCCGTATCAGCAGAAAAGCAAAGGTGGCAGTGGATCTTCCCACCCACCCAACCCTGGCTTTCAGAACAAGACTTCGTCTCAAGCTCCAAGATCGAGCGCTCCGTATCACCGTCCGCTTTCAGAGGTCACGTGCAACAAGTGCCAACAGAAGGGTCACTATGCCTACAAGTGTTTCAACCAGAGGCGTCTTCCTCCTCCTCCTCCTGTCAGATCGGCAAGTACAACTGTGGTCAAGCATAACCCCAAGTACGCCAAGGTCAATTTGATGAATGCAGCTCAGGCAGAGGACTCGTCAGATGTCATCATGGGTAACCTTCCAGTTAACGATATTCCTGCAAAAGTTCTTTTTGACACTGGTGCATCGCATTCTTTCTTGTCATGCCCTTTTGCATCGAAGCACAATGTTGATACTGAGATCATGCCCAAAGTCATGCAAGTTGTTTCTCCCGGCAAGCTTTTGACTTCTAGTTTGGTTGCTCCCGATATCTCTATCACGTTGGGCGATTACAAGTTTCTCTTCTCCGGTGGTTCTTGCTAACTTGGATATTGATCTTATTCTCGGAATGGATTGGCTTTCTAAGTACAAGGCGCATCTTGATTGTGCTGCAAGGCAGATTCAATTGACTCATTCGTCTGAGGATGTAATTGTCTTTGCCGCTCGTGATGATACAATCCGTCTGTTTTCTCTCAATGAGAAGGGTGAACTCGATGCCATCTCGCAAATTCCAGTCGTTTGCGAATACCAAGACGTCTTTCCAGAAGAGCTTCCAGGAATGCCTCTGCACCGGCCAGTTGAATTCGTTATTGATCTTGAGCCTGGCACGGAACCTGTTTGCAAACGTCCTTACAAGCTCGGACCTGAAGAGTTGAAGGAGCTGAAGAAGCAACTTGATATTCAAGAGAGAATGGGTCTCATCCGGCCTAGTTCTTCTCCGTGGGGTTGTGGTGTTCTTTTTGTGAAGAAGAAGGATGGAACGGACCGGCTTTGTGTTGATTACCGTCCATTGAACAAGAAGACCATCAAGAACAAATACCCACTTCCCAACATCAACGAGCTGTTCAAACAACTCAAAGGTGCCCAAGTATTCTCCAAGCTTGATGTCCGTATGGGTTATCATCAGATTCGAATCCGTGAGCAAGATATTCCCAAGACGGCTTTCAGGACAAGCTATGGTTCATATGAATACACTGTCATGTCTTTTGGCCTTGTCAACGCTCCTCCGACGTTCTCTCGCATGATGAACTTCATCTTCAACGCCTACACCAATGACTTCGTTTTGGTCTATCTCGACGACATTCTGGTTTTCTCGAAGAACAAGGAAGATCATGCCAAGCACTTGCGTTTGGTGCTCGATAAGCTCAGAGAACACTAGTTCTACGCCAAGTTCTCCAAGTGCGAATTTTGGCTTGATGAGGTTCTTTATCTTGGTCATATCATCTCTGCCAAGGGCATTGCCGTGAATCCTGAGAAGGTGTCTGCAATTGTGAATTGGGAACCTCCTCAGAACGTGAAGCAACTCCGTAGCTTCCTCGGTCTTGCAAGCTATTGTCGAAGATTCGTTGAAAACTTTTCCAAGATCGCGAAGCCTCTCTCAAATCTTCTCCAGAAACACGTCAAGTACGTTTGGTCTCCGGAGTGTGACATTGCTTTCAACACTTTGAAAGAGAAATTGATCACTGCTCCAGTTCTGACTCCGCCTGATGAATCCAAGCCGTACGAGGTCTTTTGTGATGCCTCTCTCCAAGGTCTTGGCGCAGTATTGATGCAAGAGAAGAAAGTTGTTGCTTATACCTCTCGCCAGTTGAAGCCTAATGAAAAGAACTACCCCACTCATGATCTCGAGTTGGTGGCAGTTGTGCATGCTCTTTTGACTTGGAGACATCTCTTATTGGGAAGAAAAGTGGACATTTTCACTGACCACAAGAGTCTCAAGTACATCTTCACTCAGCCTAATCTCAACCTCAGGCAAACTCGATGGGTCGAAATGATTCAAGAGTATAATCCGAGTATCGAGTATACTCTAGGCAAGGCCAATGTGATTGCTGACGCATTGAGCAGGAAGGCTTATTGCAACAGTCTTATTCTCAAGCCTTATCAACCCGAGCTTTGTGAAGCTTTCCGCAAACTTAACCTGCAAGTTGTTCCTCAAGGTTTCCTCGCCAACCTTCAAGTCTCTCCTACCTTGGAAGACCAGATTCGCCAAGCCCAGCTTCTTGATGCTATGGTGAAAAAGGTGAAGATTGGGATTGCCAAGAGTCAACCCAAGTACAAGTGCTACCGCCTTGATGACAAGGATACTCTCTTCTTCGAGGATCGTATTGTTGTGCCCAAAGGTGAACTTCATAAAGTGATCATGAACGAGGCTCACAATTCTCTTCTCTCCATCCACCCTGGGAGCACGAAGATGTATCAGGACCTCAAGCAGGCTTATTGGTGGACTCGAATGAAGCACGAGATTGCGCAATTCGTGAATGAATGTGATGTCTGCAGAAGAGTGAAGGCAGAACACCAAAGGCCAGCAGGTCTCCTCCAACCTCTTGCCATTCCAGAATGGAAGTTTGACCACATTGAGATGGACTTCGTGACTGGGTTTCGAAAGTCCAAGCGTGGCAATGATGCTATATTCGTTGTCATCGACAAACTCACTAAAGTGGCTCACTTTCTGCCTATCAAAGAGTCAATCACTGCAGCTCAATTGGCGGAACTCTATACCTCTCGGATTGTCTCTCTGCACGGTATTCCACAAGTGATCTCTTCAGACCGTGGCAGCATCTTTACCTCCAAGTTTTGGGATTCTTTTCAGAAGGCCATGGGCACCAACATCCGCTTCAGCACAACTTTCCATCCTCAAACTAGCGGCCAAGTCGAGCGTGTCAACCAGATTCTCGAAGATATGCTCAGGGCTTGTGTGATCTCCTTCGGCATGAAGTGGGAGGATTGTCTTCCATATGCTGAATTCTCCTACAACAACAGTTTTCAAGCAAGTTCGGGCAAGGCCCCATTTGAAATTCTGTATGGCAGGAAGTGCCGTACCCCTCTCAACTGGTCTGAAACCGGTGAACGTCAGCTTTTGGGAAATGACTTAATCACAGAGGCAGAGGAAATGTGCAAAGTCATTCGAGATAACCTCAAAGCAGCCCAATCCCGCCAGAAGAGCTACTATGACAGTAAGCACCGTGATTTGGCTTTCGAGATCGGAGATCATGTTTACCTCCGCGTCTCTCCTATGAAAGGTACTCGTCGCTTCGGTATCAAAGGGAAGCTTGCCCCCAGATACGTGGGACCTTTCAAGATTGTCAGCAAGAGAGGCGATCTCGCCTATCAACTCGAGCTTCCTTCAAACTTTGCAAATGTTCATGATGTGTTCCATGTCTCTCAGCTCCGAAAGTGCTTCAAGACTCCTGACCGCACCGTCATCTTCGAGGACATTGAGCTCCAAGAAGATCTCTCTTATCGTGAGCACCCAGTTGCTATTCTTGAAGAGACTGAACGCAAGACTCGCAACAAGTCAATCAAATTCCTCAAAGTCAAGTGGTCACACCATTCCGACCGTGAAGCTACCTGGGAACGCGAGGATCACCTCCGTTTTGAGTACCCGGCGTTCTTTCAGTCCTAGATCTCGGGACGAGATCCTTTCGTAGTGGTGGAGTGTTGTAACACCCCGGATGTAACTTTCCCAATTTGTACTCCAACTCTTGCCATTTCCGGCTTTAAGTTATTTTATTTTCTCGGGTTTAGGTTTTTGTCTCCGTGTGTTGTGGTCGTTGTCATGCATCTCATATCATGTCTTCATGTGCATTGCATTTGCATACGTGTTCGTCTCATGCATTCAAGCATTTTCCCCGTTGTCCGTTTTGCATTCTGGCGCTTCGTTCTCCTCCGGTGGTCATTTCTACCTTTCTTTCGTGTGTGGGGATTAAACTTTTCCGGATTGGACCGAGACTTGCCAAGCGGCCTTGGTTTACTACCGGTAGACCGCCTGTCAAGTTTCGTACCATTTGGACTTCGTTTGATACTCCAACGGTTAACCGAGGGACCGAAAAGGCCTCGTGTGTGTTGCAGCCCAACACCCCTCCAATTTGGCCCTAAACCCACCTAAACCCTCTCCATCATCTAGAGCGTTCGATCACGATCGCGTGGCTGAAAACCGCACCTCATTTGGACTCTCTTAGCTCCCTCTATGCCTATAAATAGGTCCCCCTCTCGAAATTCCGGATCTCCCCCTTCCAGACCCTAAAAAAAATCATCTCCGCCACCGGACATGTCCGGTTCCCTCCGGACTAACCGCCGCCGCCAACCGGGGCGCGCCACGTGGCACGGGCGCCCCACATCGCCGCCAACTCCGCGCGGGCCCGCTCGGCCCGTGGCCGGCCCCCGCAGCCCGGGATCCTCCGCCGCCGCCCGGGGCTTCGTCTCCCTCGCCCCGCCGCCTGGTACACCGCCGCCACCACGCCTTCGCCGCCCGGCCTCTACGCCGGGGAACTCCACCGCGGCGGCTCGTCTCCACCTCCGCCACCTCGCCGGCCACCGCGCGCCCGGCCACCGCCGACCCCGCCGACCTCGTCGCCGGCGCCTCCCCGGCCGGCCCCTCCTCCTCTCAAGGCCCCTCTCCAGCAAGCCCCTGCTCCGGCGAGCTCAAGCGAACTCTGGCCGACGAATCTTGAACCGCGTGCCCCGGATCTGGATCCCGACGGTGGACTTTTTGCCGAAACCCTAGCTCATATGCTCCTGTTCATCGCATCGTAACTTTGCATCCGTAACTCCGTTTTTGGCATATAGCATATCAAAATGTTCGCCTCAGAGAGTACATCATTTCATTCCATTGCATCATTTTCATTCGAGTTCATCTTGATGCCCGAAATTCTGTTAGAAGAGTGCTACTTGAGATAATTGTCAGATCTGCTACTCCATTTAGATATTTGTCATTTTTTCCATGTTTATTGTGTGCATGATATGCCCATGAGCTCTACATATGTTTTGTTAAGCGTTTTGCCATCTTTCCAGAGGTGCAACCCATGTATTTTTGTGATGTGTGTGGTGACTAGCACAAGCTTGCAAAGTGAGGCACTTGGTAATGCTGATTTCAAGGACTTAGCATTTCCACTAAGTCCTTGACCTGTTTATCTCATGTTGCCGTATGTTGATGTTGTTTCCTAGTGATCCGTACCTCTTTTGAGGATGATCAGTAAGGATGTTTTGTTATTATTGTAGTGGTCTATCCATCCATGTCTTTGTTTGAAATTATGGAGCAACCTAGCTTGAGTCAATCGAGCTCTACTTTTGCTACTTCGTGAATCTGGGCAGATTGTCTACTTGTTAGCGATTTTGCCGAGGATGTTGTAGTTGATCCGTGCATGCTATGTTATTGTTCTTGCCATGTCTAGCTTGAATTTTGTGTATTCTTGATGGGTGTATGCTTAGATTATCATGACTTGCTCCGTAGTGAGTGCATCGAGCTCGGAAACATGCCTACTTGATATCTATTTTCAGCATGCTCCAATTTTCACTAAGTCTGAGAACTGTTTATGTTTTTGCCATGTTCACATGCTTGCAATTGTATTTTCTGATCCATTTTGGCTCAAGGTCACTAAGGGTCACTAAGGGACTTTTGTTAAGCTTTTGAGTAGCTCCATGCCATGTTTTACTTTGCCATGTTCAGGTCCTGTAGCATGTAGTTTTGTTGCTCCGAAGAGTGCTACCTGATCTGAAATTCCAGACAAGTGTTAATTTCACTAAGTCTGAGATCTGTTTACCATATGCATTTTTGCCATGCTTGTTTGAACCTGTTAATGGATGAATTGGCCGTAGCTCAGTGCTAGACTTTTGTTAAGCATCTGAATGCATCCCTGCCATGTATTTTTGTTGTCATGTTTGGGTGCTGTAGCATGTTCATCTCATTGCATTTAGATGGCTACTTGCTGTAAATCGCAGACCGGTGTCATATTTGAATCGCTTGCCATTTCCAAACCGTAACTCCGATTCCGGCGTTCTTTATATCGTTTTCAAGCGATTTCATCTCATCTTTCCAGTGGCATACGGATTTCCAAGTTGAGGCCAGGTCTTGCATTTCCTGTCAATATCTTGCATATGCATCCCGCATCGCATCCCGCATAGCATATCATCTTTGCATCATTGTTTGATCTTGCACGTGGTTGATTGTGTTTGTTGCTTGTTTGTCTTGTTTGGGTAGAGCCGGGAGACGAGTTCGCTAACGAGGAGCTCGTTGAGTTTGCTTTCGAGGATCCAGTCAACTCTGACAACTTTGCAGGCAAGATGATCATACCCTCGAAATCACTACTATCTTGCTATGCTAGATGCTCGCTCTTTTGCTATGCCTATGCTACGATGCCTACCACTTGCTTATCAGCCTCCCAAATTGCCATGTCAAACCTCTAACCCACCATGTCCTAGCAAACCGTTGATTGGCTATGTTACCGCTTTGCTCAGCCCCTCTTATAGCGTTGCTAGTTGCAGGTGAAGATTGGAGTCCGTTCCTTGTTGGAACATTATTTACTTGTTGGGATATCATTATATTGCCATGTTATCTTAATGCATCTATATACTTGGTAAAGGGTGGAAGGCTCGGCCTCTCGCCTAGTGTTTTGTTCCACTCTTGCCGCCCTAGTTTCCGTCATATCGGTGTTATGTTCCCGGATTTTGCGTTCCTTACGCGGTTGGGTTATAATGGGAACCCCTTGATAGTCCCTTGATAGTTCGCCTTGATTAAAGCTTTTCCAGCAATGCCCAACCTTGGTTTTACCATTTTCCACCTAACCTCTTTTTCCCTTGGGTTTCCAGAGCCCGAGGGTCATCTTATTTAAACCCCCCCGGGCCAGTGCTCCTCTTCTCGCTCTAGTTATGCGTTCGCGCTTTGCCTTCTCTTCTCGCTCTCTATTGCCCTCTAGTTATGCGTTCGCGCTTTGCCTTCTCTTCTCGCTCTCTATTGCGAACAGGATAGCCACCATATATGCTAGTCGCTTGCTGCAGCTCCACATATTTACCTTGCCATACCTATAAGCTTAAATAGTCTTGATCGCAAGGGTGCGAGATTGCTGAGTCCCTGTGGCTCACAGATTATTATTACACCAGATGCAGGGCCTGATGATTCTGCTCCAAATGACGCGCTCGAGCTCAAGTGGGAGTTCGACGAAGACTCTCAACGATACTATGTTTCCTTTCCTGATGATCAGTAGTGGTGCCCAGTTGGGGGTGATCGGGACCGTGTCGCATGTTGGGTTATCTTCTATTTTGGCGCCGTAGTCGGGCCATGAGTGTTTGGATGATGTAATGTTATTTATGTACTTGGTTGACGTGGCGAGTGTAAGCCAACTATGTTATCTCCCCTTTTATTATCTATATTACATGGGATGTTGTGAAGATTGCGTAACTTGCGACATATGCCTTCAATGCGATTATGCCTCTAAGTCGTGCCTCGACACGTGGGAGTTATAGTCGCATCGAGGGTGTTACAATGAGGCGGAACCTTGGCGGAACCAATCTAGGTCTCTGGCGGAGCTGTTCTGCAGGGGTAACTTCCCTCCGGGAGGGAGAAATCATCACCATCGTCATCACCAATGATCCTCTCATCGGGTGGGGGTCAATCTCCATCAACATCTTCACTAGCACCATCTCATCTCAAACCCTAGTTCATCTCTTGTATCCAATCTTTGTATCGAAACCTCTGATTGGTACCTGTGGGTTGCTAGTAGTGTTGATTACTCCTTGTAGTTGATGCTAGTTGGTTTACTTGGTGGAAGATCATATGTTCAGATCCATTATGCATATTAATGCCCCTCTGATTATGAACATGAATATGCTTTGTGAGTAGTTACGTTTGTTTCTGAGGACATGGGAGAAGTCTTGCTATAAGTAGTCATGTGAATTTGGTATTCGTTCGATATTTTGATGAGATGTATGTTGTCATCCCTCTAGTGGTGTCATGTGAACGTCGACTACATGACACTTCATAATTGTTTGGGCCTAGAGGGAGGCATTGGGAAGTAATAAGTAGATGATGGGTTGCTAGAGTGACAAAATCTTAAACCCTAGTTTATGCGTTGCTTCGTAAGCGGCTGATTTGGATCCATATGTTTCATGCTATGGTTAGGCTTACCTTAATACTTCTGTTGTAGTTGCGGATGCTTGCAATGAGGGTTAATCATAAGTGGGATGCTTGTCCAAGTAAGGACAGCACCCAAGCACCGGTCCACCCACATATCAAATTATCAAAGTACCGAACGCGAATCATATGAACGTGATGAAAACTAGCTTGGTGATAATTCCCATGTGTCCTCGGGAGCGCTTTCCTTCATATAAGAGTTTGTCCAGGCTTGTGCTTTGCTACAAAAAGGATTGGGCCATCTTGCTGAACTTTATTTACTTTTATTACTTGCTACTCGTTACAAATTACCTTATCACAAAACTATCTATTACCGATAATTTCAGTGCTTGCGGAGAATACCTTGCTGAAAACTGCTTATTATTTCGTTGTGCTCCTCGTTGTGTTCGGCACTCTTATTTATCGAAAAGGCTACGATAGATCCCCTACACTTGTGGGTCATCAAGACTCTTTTCTGGCGCCTTTGCCGGTGAGTGAAGCACCTTTGGTAGGTGGAATTTGGTAAGGAAAAATTTATATAGTGTGCTGAAATTTACTGTCACTTGTTACTATGGAAAGTAATCCTTTGAGAGGCTTGTTCGGGGTATCTTCACCCCGACCGGTATAGCAAATAGTTGCTCCTCAACCTACTGAACCTACTGAAAATGTTTACTTTGAAATTCCTTCAGGTATGATAGAGAAACTGCTAGCTAATCCTTTTGCAGGAGATGGAACATTGCATCCCGATTTACACTTAATCTATGTGGATGAAGTTTGTGGATTATTTAAGCTTGCATGTATGCCTGATGATGTTATCAAGAAGAAGGTCTTCCCTTTATCTTTGAAGGGAGATGCATTGACATGGTATAGGCTGTGTGATGATATGGGATCATGGGACTACAAACGGTTGAAATTGGAATTCCATCAAAAGTTTTATCCTATGCATCTTGTTCATCGTGATCGTAATTATATTTATATTTTTTGGCCTCGCGAAGGAGAAAGCATCGCTCAAGCTTGGGGGAGGCTTAAGTAAATATTATATTCATGCCCCAATCATGATCTCTCAAGAGAAATGATTATTCAAAACTTTTATGCTCGGCTTTCTGACAACAATCGCTCCATGCTCGATACTTCTTGTACTGGTTCCTTTATGATGAATACTATTGAATCCAAATGGAATTTATTGGAGAGAATTAAACGCAACTCTGAAGATTGGGATCTCGACGAAGGTAAGGAGTCAGGTATAACACCTAAGTTTGATTGTGTTAAATCTTTTATGGATACCGATGTTTTCCGTAAATTTAGCACTAAATATGGACTTGACTTTGAGATAGTAGCTTCTTTCTGTGAATCCTTTTCTACTAAAGTTGATCTCCCTAAGGAGAAGTGGTTTAAATATCATCCTCCCATAGAAGTAAAAGTAGTTGAACCTATTAAAGTTGAAGAAAAGACTATCACTTATAATGATCCTATTGTTCCTACTACTTATGTTGAGAAACCGTCTTTCCCTGTTAGAATAAAGGATCATGCTAAAGTTTCAACTGTGGTTCGTAAAAGTAATATTAGAACTCATGCACCCCATGAGCAAGTTAAAGTTGAACCTAATATTGCTATTGTTAAAGATCTCTTGGCTGATAATATTGATGGGCATGTTATTTACTTTTGTGATGAGGCTGCTAGAATTGCTAAACCTGGTGCTAAAGATAAACATAGACCTGTGGTAGGCATGCCTGTTATTTCTGTTAAAATAGGAGATCATAGTTATCATGGCTTGTGTGATATGGGTGCTAGTGCTAGTGCAATACCTATTTCCTTATACAAAGGAATTATGCATGATATTGCACCAACTGAGATAGAAGATATCGATGTTACCATTAATCTTGCTAATAGAGATACTATTTCACCAATTGGGATTGTTAGAGACGTTGAAGTCTTGTGTGGGATGGCTAAATATCCTGCTGATTTCCTTGTTCTTGGTTCCCCTCAAGATAGCTTTTGCCCCATTATATTTGGTAGACCCTTTTTGAATACTATTAATGCTAAGATAGATTGCAAGAAGGATGTTGTTACTATTGGTTTGGATGATATGTCTCATGAGTTTAATTTTTCTAAATTTCGCAGACAACCCCGTGATGAAGAATTGCCTAGTAAATATGAAATTATTGGTCTTGCTTCTATTGTTGTGCCTCCTAATGATCCTTTAGAACAATATTTGCTAGACCATGAGAATGATATGTTTATGAATGAAAGAAGGGAAATAGATGAAGTATTCTTTAAACAAGGACCCATTCTGAAACACAATTTTCCTGTTGAAATCCTAGGGGATCCTCCTCCACCCAAGGGTGATCCCGTGTTTGAGTTTAAACCATTGCCTGATACTCTTAAATATGCTTATCTTGATGAAAAGAAAATATATCCTGTTATTATTAGTGCTAACCTTTCAGAGCATGAAGAAAAGAAATTATTGAAAACTCTGAAGAAGCACCGTGCTGCTATTGGATATACTCTTGATGATCTTAAGGGCATTAGTCCCACTCTATGTCAACACAAAATAAATTTGGATAAGGATGCCAAACCAGTTATTGATCACCAATGACGGCTAAATCCTAAGACGAAAGAAGTGGTAAGAAAGGAAATATTAAAACTCCTTGAGGCAGGTATAATTTATCCCGTTGCTGATAGTCAGTGGGTAAGTCCTGTCCATTATGTCCCTAAGAAGGGAGGTATCACTGTCATTCCTAATGATAAAGATGAATTGATTTCGCAAAGAATTATTACATGTTATAGGATGATAATTGATTTCCGCAAATTAAATAAGGCTACTAAAAAGATCATTACCCCTTACCTTTTATTGATAAAATGCTAGAAAGATTATCCAAACATACACATTTTTGCTTTCTAGATGGTTACTCTGGTTTCTCTCAAATACATGTGTCAGCTGATGATCAAGCAAAGACCACTTTCACTTGCTATTTCAGTACTTTTGCTTATAGACGTATGCCTTTTGGTTTATTTAATGCACCTGCTACCATTCAAAGATGTATGATGGCTATATTTTCTGACTTTTGTGAAAAGATATGTGAGGTTTTCATGGACGATTTCTCCGTTTATGGATCCTCTTTTGATGATTGCTTGAGCAACCTTGATCGAGTTTTGCAGAGATGTGAAGGAACTAATCTTGTTCTGAATCGGGAGAAATGCCACTTTATGGTTAACGAAGGTATTGTCTTGGGGCATAAAATTTCTGAACGAGGCATTGAAGTTGATAAAGCTAAAGTTGATGCTATTAAAAAGATGCCATGTCCCAAGGACATTAAAGGTATAAGAAGCTTCCTCGGTCATGCCGGTTTTTATAGGAGGTTCATTAAGGACTTATCAAAAAATTCTCGGCTTCTGACTAATCTATTACAAAAAGATATTCCTTTTGTCTTTGATGATGATTGTGTAGAAGCATTTGAAATACTTAAGAAAGCCCTGATTTCTGCACCTATTGTTCAGCCACCTGATTGGAATTTACCCTTTGAAATTATGTGTGATGCTAGTGATTATGTTGTAGGGGCTGTTCTAGGACAAAGAGTTGATAAGAAATTAAATGTTATCCAATATGCTAGTAAAACCCTATACGGTGCCCAGAGAAATTATGCTACTACTGAAAAGGAATTCTTAGCAGTTGTATTTGCTTGTGATAAGTTCAGACCTTATATTGTTGATTCTAAAGTAACCATTCACACTGGTCATGCCGCTATTAAATACCTTATGGAAAAGAAAGATGCTAAACCTAAACTTATTAGATGGGTTCTCTTGCTACAAGAATTTGATTTGCATATTATTGATAGAAAGGGAGCTGAGAACCCCGTTGCAGACAACTTGTCTAGGTTAGAGAATGTTCTTGATGACCCACTACCTATTGATGATAGCTTTCCTGATGAATAATTAAATGTCATAAATGTTCCTCGTACTGCTCCGTGGTATGCTGATTATACTAATTACATTGTTGCTAAATTTATACCACCTAGTTTCACATATACCAGCAAAAGAAAAAGTTCTTCTATGATTTAAGACATTACTTTTGGGATGACCCACATCTTTATAAAGAAGGAGCAGATGGTGTTATTAGACGTTGTGTACGTGAGCATGAACAGGAACAGATCCTACGCAAGTGTCACTCCGAAGCCTATGGAGGACACCATGCTGGAGATAGAACTGCACACAAGGTATTGCAATCCGGTTTTTATTGGCCTACTCTCTTCAAGGATGCCCGTAAGTTTGTCTTGTCTTGTGATGAATGTCAAACAATTGGTAATATTAGTAGACGTCAAGAGATGCCTATGAATTATTCACTTGTTATTGAACAATTTGATGTTTGGCGCTTTGATTATATGGGACCTTTTCCTTCCTCTAATGGGTATACACATATTTTAGTTGTTGTTGATTACGTTACTAAGTGGGTAGAAGCTATTCCAACTAGTAGTGCTGATCATAACACCTCTATTAAGATGCTTAAAGAAGTTATTTTTCCGAGGTTTGGAGTCCCTTGATATTTAATGACTGATGTTGGTTCACATTTTATTCATGGTGCTTTTCATAAAATGCTTGCTAAGTATGATGTTAATCATAGAATTGCACCTCCTTATCACCCACAGTCTAGTGGTCAAGTAGAATTAAGTAATAGAGAGCTCAAATTAATTTTGCAAAAGACTGTTAATAGATCTAGAAAGAATTGGTCCAAGAAACTTGATGATGCATTATGGGCCTATAGAACTACATATAAAAATCCTATGGGTATGTCTTCGTAGAAAATGGTTTATGGTAAAGCATGTCACTTACCTATTGAATTAGAACATAAGGCATATTGGGCTATTAAAGAGCTCAACTATGACTTCAAACTTGCTGGTTAGAAGAGGTTATTTGACATTATCTCACTTGATGAATGGAGAACCTAGGCCCATGAAAATGCCAAACTGTTTAAATAAAAAGTTAAAAGATGGCATGACAAAAGGATACAAAAGCGTGAGTTTAATGTAGGTGATTATGTATTGTTATACAACTATCGTTTAAGATTTTTTGCAGGCAAACTCCTCTCTAAATGGGAAGGTCCTTACGTCATCAAGGACGTCTATCTTTCCGGTGCCATAGAAATCAACAACTTCGAAGGCACAAATCCGAAGGTAGTGAACGGTCAAAGAATTAAACATTATATGTCACGTAATCCTATAAATGTTGAAATTGATACTATCGAAACCGTAACCCCGGAGGAATACATAAGGGACACTTTCCAGAATGTTTCAGACTCCGAAAAGGAATAGGTACGTGGTACAGTAAGTAAACCGACTCCAAAACAGTTCTAATGGCAATTTTCTCCGTTTTGGAATATTTAGAAAAATAGGAAAATAAAAAGCAGTCCAGGAAGGACACGAGGCTTCCACGAGGGCGGGAGGCGCGCCCTACCCCCTGGGCGTGCCCCTGCCTCATGGGCACCTCGTGTGCTCTCCGGACTCCCTTTTCTTGCATGATACTTCTTTTGGTCGGTAAAAATTCATTATATAATCTCCCGAAGGTTTTGACCACTGTATCATGCAAATATCTCTTGTCTTTGTTTCGAGATATTTTTTTGACAGATCTAGGTCGTCATGTCGTCTTCGAGTGCCCCCAAGGAAAAGTTCTTCGAGAAGGTCATCGACCCCTACCTCGCAGAGGTGCTGCAACACCCTCAAACCATTGAGATGCGTGAGAGGTTGTTGCACATCCGCGATGTTGAGGGACCAAGGAGAACCAGAAGCACGGAGGCAAGGCTCGAGGCATTGGAGCAACAAGTTTTCAAGTGTCAGGAGATGGTGGAGCGTGGACTCGACTCTAATCACATTATGATCACGGGGTTCACCAATAACCACAAGCTGGACGTCAAGGACATTGGGGAGGCCATCTTCAAGCTTCATGAGAAAATCAAGCACCTCCAAGCCCAGATCTATGACCTGCAAAATCGAAACTGTGAGTATGAATATAGATTCAAGAGGATGAGTTTGACTGTAGATTTGAGGATTCAGGAGACTCGGTCATCCTTCTATGATGGTGAGCCAATGCCTTGGAAAAGGGACGACAAGCCTACATCATCAACAACTCCACCTTCTTCACCAACAAAGAAGAACTGAGTATCTGGTATGGGCACTCCCCTTGGCAACTGCCAAGCTTGGGGGAGTGCTCCGGTATCGTATCACCATCACTTTTATCTTTACCGTTTTTCTTAGTTCGATCCTTTTGATAATATCTTGATCTAGTAGAATAAAGTTTTAGTATGATCTAGTTGTGAGTTTTGCTTTATGATCCTTCTATGTAATCGAGACCATGAGCTATATATAATAAAGATTAGTGTTGAGTCAAGGGCTTGATTATTTTGCTATGATCTTGAGGGAATTAAATAAAAAAGAGAAGAAATAAAAAGAAATAAAGAGATCATATGGATCTTATGGAGAGTAATGAGCTCACATATAAAGAGTATGATGAATAAAAGTTGTTGAGAGTTGACAAACATAGTTTTGGTCATCGTTGCAATTAATAGGAAGTAATAAAGAAATAGAGGTTCACATATAAATATACTATCTTGGACATCTTTTATGATTGTGAGGACTCATTAAAGTATGATATGCTAAAGAGTTGACGTTGGACAAGGAAGACAACGTAATGGGTTATGTTTTCTTTCATCTGAGATAAATTATATTTTCATGGATCATCCAACATGTTGAGCTTGCCTTTCCCTCTCTTGCTAGCCAATTCCTTTGCACCAAGTAGAGATACTACTTGTGCTTCCAAATACCCTTAAAACCAGTTTTGCCATGAGCCACCATATCTACCTATGGATTGAGTAAGATCCTTCAAGTAAGTTGTCATCGGTGCAAGCAATAAAAATTGCTCTCTAAATATGTATGACTTATTAGTGTGGGGAAAAATAAGCTTTATACAATCTTGTGATGTGGAAGAAATAAAAGCGATGGACTGCATAATAAAGGTCCATATCACAAGTGGCAATATAAAGTGACGTTCTCTTGCATTAAGATTTTGTGAATTCAACCCTGAAAGCTCATGACAACCTCTGCTTCCCTCTGTGAAAGGCCTATCTTTTACTTTTATCTTCTACCTTATATAAGAGTCATGGTGATCTTCACCTTTCCTTTTACATTTTATCCTTTGGCAAGCACAATGTGTTGGAAAGATCCAGATATATATATAGCTAATCAGATGTGAGTTTTCGTGAACCATTATAGTTGACATTACCCTTGAGATAAAACGTTGGGAGGCAAAACTATAAGCCCCTATCTTTCTCTGTGTCCGATTAAAACTCCATACCCATAAATATTGCGTGAGTGTTAGCAATTGTGAAATACTAAATGATAGTTGAGTATGTGGACTTGCTGAAATGCTCTTGTATTGACTCTTTCCAATGTTATGATAAATTGCAATTGCCTCAATGACTGAGATTAGAGTTTGTTGGTTCTGAACGAAGTTTATGATTCATACTTGAAATTGTGATTGAATTGTTACTTTAGCATAAGAGATCATATGACAATATATATATGTTGCTGTTCTAAGAATGATCATGATGCCCTCATGTCCGTATTTTATTTTTATCGACACCTCTATCTCTAAACATGTGGACATATTTTTTGATTTCGGCTTTCGCTTGAGGACAAGCGAGGTCTAAGCTTGGGGGAGTTGATACGTCCATTTTGCATCATGCTTTTATATCGATATTTATTGCATTATGGGTTGTTATTACACATTATGTCACAATACTTATGCCTATTCTCTCTTATTTTACAAGGTTTACATGAAGATGGAGAATGCCGGCAGCTGGGATTCTAGGCTGGAAAAGGAGCAAATATTAGAGACCTATTCTGCATAGCTCCAAAAGTCCTGAAACTTCATGGAAGTTATTTCTTGAATATATAAAAAATACTGAGCGTAAGAAGTACCAAAGGGGGGCCACCCACCAGCCACGAGGGTGGGGGGCGCTCCCTACCCCCTGGGCGCGCCCCTGCCTCGTGGGCCCCTGGTGGCCCTCCGATGCCCATCTTATGCTATATGAGGTCTTTTGTCCGAGAAAAAAAATCAGAAGCAAGCTTTTGGGACGAAACTCCACCGCCACGAGGCGCAACCTTGGCGGAACCAATCTAGGGCTCTGGCGGAGCTGTTCTGTCGGGGAAACTTCCCTCCGGGAGGGGGATATCATCCCCATCGTCATCACCAACGATCCTCTCATGGGGAGGGGGTCAATCTCCATCAACATCTTCACCAGCACCATCTCATCTCAAACCCTAGTTCATCTCTTGTATCCAATCTTTGTATCCAAACCTCTGATTGGTACTTGTGGGTTGCTAGTAGTGTTGATTACTCCTTGTAGTTGATGCTAGTTGGTTTACTTGGTGGAAGATCATATGTTCAGATCTATTATGCATATTAACACCCCTCTGATTATGAACATGAATATGCTTTGTGAGTAGTTACATTTGTTCCTAAGGACATGGGAGAAGTCTTGCTATAACTAGTCATGTGAATTTAGTATTCGTTCGATATTTTGATGAGATGTATGTTGTCATCCCTCTAGTGGTGTCATGTGAACGTCGACTACATGACACTTCACCATTGTTTGGGCCTATAGGGAGGCATTGGGAAGTAATAAGTAGATGATGGGTTGCTAGAGTGAGAGAAGCTTAAACCCTAGTTTATGCGTTGCTTCGTAAGGGGCTGATTTGGATCCATATGTTTCATGCTATGGTCAGGTTTACCTTAATACTTCTGTTGTAGTTGCAGATGCTTGCAATGGGGGTTAATCATAAGTGGGATGCTTGTCCGAGTAAGGACAACACCCAAGCACCGGTCCACCCATATATCAAATTATCAAAGTATCGAACGTCAATCATGTGAACTTGATGAAAACTAGCTTGACGATAATTCCCATGTGTCCTCGGGAGCGCTTTCCTTCATATAAGAGTTTGTCCAGGCTTGTCCTTTGCTACAAAAAGGATTGGGCCATCTTGCTGCACTTTATTTACTTTTATTACTTGCTACTCGTTACAAATTACCTTATCACAAAACTATCTGTTACCGATAATTTCAGTGCTTGCAGAGAATACCTTGCTGAAAACCGCTTATCATTTCCTTCTGCTCCTCGTTGGGTTTGACACTCTTACTTATCGAAAAGGCTACGATAGATTCCCTACACTTGTGGGTCATCAAGCGCCGACTAATAGCCACTTCAAGAAGCCTAAAAAAGAAGTAGCAGCAGCTTCAAGCTGACCAGGATCTGCTCAATGACAGATGGACTAATGTCCTCGCAGCCGAAGAATATGGCCTCGAACGCCCAACAAAGAGTTACATGAAGCGTAAGCTGCTACCCCAATTCGACGATGAGGCGCTGGAGCCCATATCACCTGCACGTCATGTGGACGGGACAGAACGACAACTCAAGTCGAACACCAGCCCGCCCGTAAAAGCAGAGAAACAACAGCTCGGGGATACACATATGACCTACGACAAGACCTGGAAAATTGAGTAGGTCAGACCAGATCAATCTACGGATCGTGGGGGCGTGCCTCAGCACGGGAAAATGGCTATCAAGCCTGGCGCGACAAGCATAACCACGACCAAGCCGAAAACCGCATACGGACTTCATCTGAACTGCGTTGTGACACGGCCCGACACAAAGGCACCGCACACCCCCTATGCGTCACCGATGAGGTAAGGTAATGGAGCACCAGTTCCCAGAAGGGTTTAATGTAACACCCCGGATATGATTTTCCCAATATGTACTCCAACTCTTGCCGTTTCCGGCGTTAAGTTATTTTATTTTCTCGGGTTCAGGCTTTTGTCTCCGTGTGTTGTTATCATTGTCATGCATCTCATATCATGTCATCATGTGCATTGCATTTGCATACGTGTTCATCTTATGCATTCGAGCATTTCCCCGTTGTCCGTTTTGCATTCCGGCGCTCCGTTCTCCTCCGGTGGTCATTTCTACCTTTCTTTCGTGTGTGGGGATTAAACATTTCCGGATTGGACCGATACTTGTCAAGCGGCCTTGGTTTACTACTGGTAGACCGCCTGTCAAGTTTCGTACCATTTGGACTTCGTTTGATGCTCCAATGGTTAACCGAGGGACCGAAAAGGCCTCGTGTGTTGCAGCCCAATACCTCTCCATTTTGTCCCAAAACCCTCTCCATCATCTAGGGCGTTCAATCACGATCGTGTGGCCGAAAACCGCACCTCATTTGGACTCTCCTAGCTCCCTCTATGTCTATATAAAGAACCCCCTCCGAAATTCTCGTTCTCCTACCCCCGAAACCCTAGATCCACCACCTCGCGCTGCGCCGGACACGTCCGGTCCGGCCGGACACGTCCGCCGCCCCGCCCGGACCAATTGCAGCTCGCCACGTGGCGCCGCCCGTGCCCACATCGCAGCTCCCGCCGCTGGCCCGCGAGGGCCCGAGGCCGGCCCTCCCCGCCGCCGATCCGGGCCGAGGCGCCCCGCGCCCGCGCCGCCCCTCTCCTCCAACTCCGGGCACCGGAGCCGCCTAGTGCCACCGCGCCATCCTCGCCGGCCGCCACCGTGGGTCTTCTCCAGCCGCGCCGCACCTAGCCGCCGGTGCCGCCACACCGCCCGCCGCCGCGGATCCTCGTCGTCCACGCCTCCCCGCCGGCCGGATCCATTGAACCGGCCCCTCTCCAGCGTCCCCGCGGGAAGTACCAGCTCCGGCGACCTCCAGCTTGAAGTCCGGCGATCCTCGTTCCGCGCGCCCGGCCAGATCTGGATCTGAGCTTTTCTCTCGGTTGACTTTTGCCCGCAATCCTAACTTTTTGTCTATGTTCATCGCATCGTAACTCCGCATCCGTAGCTCCGTTTTGGGCATATAGCATATCAAAATGTTCGTCTCAGAGAGCACATCATTTCATCTCAGTGCATCATTTTCATTTGAGTTCATATTGATGCCCGAAATGCTGTTAGAAGAATGCTATTTGAGATAATTGTCAGATCTGCTGCTCCAATTAGATATTTGTCATTTTTGCCATGATTATTGTGTGCATGATATGCCCCTGAGCTCTACATGAGTTTTGTTATATGTTTTGCCATCTATCCAGAGGTGCAACCCATGTATTTTGTGATGTGTGTGGTGACTATCACAAGCTTACAAAGTGGAGCATTCGCTAATGCTGATTTCAGGGACTTAGCATTTCCACTAAGTCCTTGATCTGTTTATCTCAATATGCCATATGTTCATGTTGTTTCCTAGTGATCCGTGCCTCTTTTGAGGATGATCAGTAAGGATGTTTTGTTAATCTTGTAGTGCTCTATCCATCCATGTCTTTGTTTGCAATTATGGAGCAACCTAGCTTGAGTCAATCGAGCTCTACTTTTGTCATTTCGTGAATCTGGGCAGATTGTCTACTTGTTAGCAATTTTGCCGAGGATGTTGTAGTTGATCCGTGCATGCTATGTTATTGTTCTTGCCATGTATAGCTTGTATTTTGTGTATTGTTGATGGGTGTATGCTTAGATTGTCATGACTTGCTCTCTGGTGAGTGCATCGAGCTCGTAAACATGCCTACTTGATATCTGTTTCAGCATGCTCCAGTTTTCTCTAAGTCTGAGAACTGATTATGTTTTTGCCATGTTCACATGCTTGCAAATGTATTTTCTGATCCCTTTTGGCTCAAGGTCACTAAGGGACTTTTGTTAAGCTCTTAGAGTAGCTCCATGCCATGCTTTAGTTTGCCATGTTCAGGTCCTGTAGAATATTGTTTTCATGCTCCAAAAAGTCCTACCTGATCTGAAATTCCAGACAAGTGTTAATTTCACTAAGTCTGAGATATGTTTGCCAAATGCATTTTTGCCATGCTTGTTTGAGCCTGTTAATGGATGAATTGGCCGTAGCTCAGTGCTAGTCTTTTGTTAAGAATCATGAATGGATCCCTGCCATGTATTTTGATGCCATGTTTGGATGCTGTAGCATGTTCATCTTGTTGCATTTAGATGTCCTCTTGCTGTAAATCGCAGAACGTGGTCATATTTGAATCGCTTGCCATTTCCAAACCGTAACTCCGATTCCGATGTTCTTTATATCGTTTTCAAGCGATTTCATCTCATCTTTGCAGTGACACACTTGGATTTCCATGTTGAGGCCAGGTTCATGCATTCCTTGCCAAATCTTGCATATGCATCCCATTTTGCATCCCGCATAGCATACATGTTTGCATCATATTGTTTGAGCCTTGCACGTGGTTGATTGTGCTCTGTTTGCTTGTTTGTCTTGTTTGGGTAAAGCCAGGAGAAGAGTTCGCTAACGAGGAGCCCGTTGAGTTTGCTTTCGAGGATCCAGTCAACTCTGACAACTTTGCAGGCAAGATGATCATACCCTCAAAATCACTACTATCTTTGCTTTGCTAGATGCTCGCTCTTTTGCTATGCCTATGCTACGATGCCTACCACTTGCTTATCATGCCTTCCAAATTGCCATGTCAAACCTCTAACCCACCATGTCCTAGCAAACCGTTGATTGGCTATGTTACCGCTTTGCTCAGCCCCTCTTATAGCGTTGCTAGTTGCAGGTGAAGATTGGAGACCGTTCCTTGTTGGAACATTATTTACTTGTTGGGATATCATTATATTGCCATGTTATCTTAATGCATCTATATACTTGGAAAAGGGTGGAAGGCTCGGCCTCTCGCCTAGTGTGTTGTTCCACTCTTGCCACCCTAGTTTCCGTCATATCGGTGTTATGTTCTCGGATTTTGCGTTCCTTACGCGGTTGGGTGATAATGGGAACCCATTGATAGTTCGCCTTGATTAAAGCTTTTCCAGCAATGCCCAACCTTGGTTTTACCATTTGCCACCTAGCCTCTTTTTCCCTTGGGTTTCCGTAGCCCGAGGGTCATCTTATTTAAACCCCCCTGGGCCAGTGCTCCTCTGAGTGTTGGTCCAAACTAGAGTCCTGTGCAGCGCCCCCTCGGGGAAACTCGAGGTTTGGTTTTAGTTGTATGGAGAGCTCATCTGAGTGTGCCCTAAGAACGAGATATGTGCAGCTCCTATCGGGATTTGTCGGCACATTCAGGCGGTGTTGCTTGATTTGTTTTAACTTGTTGAAGTGTCTTGTAGAACCGGGATACCGAGTCTGATCGGAATGTCTTGGGAGAAGGTCTATTCCTTCGTTGACCGTGAGAGCTTGTCATGGGCTAAGTTGGGACTCCCCTGCAGGGATTTGAACTTTCGAAAGCCGTGCCCGTGGTTATGGGCAGATGGGAATTTGTTAATGTCCGGTTATAGATAACTTGAACCTTAACTTAATTAAAATGAATCAGCAGTGTGAGTTACCATGATGGTCTCTTCTCGGCGGAGCCCGGGATGTGAACACGGTGTTGGAGTAATGCTTGCGCATGTTGCTCTCTAGTTTCTCGCTCGCGCTTTGCCTCCTCTTCTCACTCTCTTTTGCGAACAGGTTAGTCACCTTATATGCTAGTCGCTTGCTGCAGCTCCACATATTTACCTTACCTTATCCATAAGCTTAAATAGTCTTGATCGCGAGGGTGCGAGATTGCTGAGTCCCTGTGGCTCACAGATTACTTCCAAACCAGATGCAGGGCCTGATGATTCCGTTCCAGATGATGCGCTTGAGCTCAAGTGGGAGTTCGACGAGGACTCACGCCGTTACTATGTGTCTTTCCCTGATGATCAGTAGTGGTGCCCAGTTGGTGTGATCGGGACCGTGTCGCATGTTGGGTTTATCTTTTATTTTGGCGCCGTAGTCGGGTCATGAGTGTTTGAATGTTGTAATGCTATTTATGTACTTTGATTGACGTGGCGAGTGTAAGCCAACTATGTATCTCCCCTTTTATTATCTATATTACATGGGATGTTGTGAAGATTGCCTAACTTGCGACATTGCTTTCAATGTGGTTATGTCTCTAAGTCGTGCCTCGACACGTGGGAGCTATAGCCGCATCGAGGGCGTTACATTTAAACTCGTGAACATTGAATCATACGACGGCGCAACAGATCCCGCGGTATGGATTGAAGATTTCCTTCTCCACATTCACATGGCTCGCGGTGACAATCTACACGCCATCAAATACCTTCCCCTAAAACTTAAGGGCCCAGCTTGGCCCTGGTAAAACAGCCTCCCAGAAAACTCTATTGAAAGCTGGGAAGACCTGGAGGATGCCTTTAGAGACAACTTCCAAGGCACCTATATCCGGCCTCCAGATGCTGATGACCGCAGTCATATTGTCCAGCAACCCGGAGAGTCAGCCAGAAAATTCTGGACTAGGTTCCTCATTAAAAAGAACCAGATTGTTGATTGTCTAGACGCTGAAGCCCTAGCAGCCTTCAAACATATCATTCGCGACGAATGGCTCGCCCGACACCTCGGCCAAGAGAAGCCGAAGACCATGGCAGCCCTGACAGCACTCATGACCCGCTTTTGCACGGGCGTAGACAGCTGGCTAGCCTGTAGCAGCAATAGTACAAGCGAACCTGGCACTTCTGAAGTCAGGAATAGCAAAAGCATGCCCTGACGCAACAAACATAAGCACCAAAGCAACAATGACAATACTGAAGACACATCGGTCAATGCCGGATTCAGCGGCTCCAAGTCCAGTCAGCGGAAGAAGCCATTCAAAAGAAATAGAGAGGGCTCATCCAGCTTGGACCGAATACTCGATCAACCCTGCCAGATTCATGACACCCCCGACAAGCCTGCCACTCATACCAACAGAACTTGTTGGGTCTTTAAATAGGCCGGTAAGTTAAATACCGAAAATAAGGAGAAAGGGTCGCCCGGCGAGGACGACGACAATGGAACGGGCCCAGAATGTCCAACACCCAAGGGAACTTGTGTTCTGACGAGGTGAACTTGTCCACAGCGACGTAGAGGTAGCGATAGCCCCCTGGCGCCCGAGGGAACGGGCCCAGAATGTCCAACACCACACTGCGAACGGCCATGAGAGGGGTATGGTCTGCAGACCCCCCGCAGGCTGATGGATCTGTTTAGCGTGAAACTGGCAGGCCTCGCAAGCCTTCACCAGCTCAACGGCGTCGTTCAGTGCTGTGGGCCAGTAGAACCCGCTGCGGAATGCCTTGCCGACGAGGGTTCGCGACGACGAGTGGTGCCCACAGTCTCCGCTGTGTATGTCTGCCAGCAGTTCCTTTCCTTGCTCCCTGGAAATGCAATGTAGGGACACGTCATTTGGCCGCTTCCTGTAGAGCTCGCCATCCTGGATGCAATAAGCCGTGGCCTGCCATGCCACACGCTCCGCCTCCTCCTCGTTCTTCGGCAGAATCCCTTGCATCAGGTAGTCTTTGAGCTCTGGGATCCAACATCCCTCCTAAGGCTCCAATGCCAGGAGCAGGTGTGCCCCTGAGGCCGGGCCGCACACCGGAGCTCCCGAGGCAGGCGGCTGAGGAGGCTCCTCCCTTGGTTGCACCGTGCCCGATAGAGACGGTACCGCTGAGGGCTTGAAGAGCTGCTCCTCGAAGACACCAGGTTCCTGCGGCAGCCGCCTAGACGCCCTCTTGGCAATGTCGTCGGCCTCCTAATTGGTGCCGCGAGGCACATGCTGCAGCTCCAGCCCCAGAACTGTTTCTCCATCCTGCGGACTTCAGTGAGGTAAGCTTACATGTGCTCGTCCTTTGGCTCGTATATCTTGTTGGAGAAGTTGACGAGGAGCTGTGAATCGCCCTTGATGGTGAGGCGCTTTACCCCTAAAGCGACTGCGGCTTTCAAGCATGCTATCAGGCCTTCGTACTCTCCTATATTGTTGGAGACCTTCTCTCTGTGCTAGAAGCAGAGTTGCACGGTGTAATAGAGTTTGTCCTGAGTGGGGGATACGAGCACCACGCCAGCTCCCGCGCCATGTCGGGAGAATGCCCCATCGAAGTACACGACCCAGCCGTCCGGCGCTTCGCTTCCTGGGGAAAGTGACCAGTCTTTGCCTGCCTCGAGACCCGGTGCTTCTGCCCATTCTGCCACGAAATCCGCAAGTGTGGCTCCCTTGATGACCCTGTTCGTACTGAATTCTAGCTGAAATGCTTGTAGTTCGATGTTCCATTCAGCAACCCTTCCAGCTGAGTTGGGGCTCCTGAGTACCCTCTCCAAGGGGTATGCCGAGACGACCTTGATGGGGTGGCCTTGGAAGTAGTGCCGCAGCTTGCGTGAGGCCACCAATAGCGTGAGGAGGAGCTTTTGAGGCATGGGGTACCGCGCCCTTGCGTCCCGTAGCACTGTGCCGACGAAATACATGGGGTGCTCGACGAGGTTGAGGGTGCTGACGCAGCTTGCGTCCTCCAGGGGTCGAGGCGTCTCCTGAGGCAACGGAGCCCCCAGCTCTTGATTGTTTGAAGGGGCCTCCCCTGCCCCGGGTGCGCCCTCCTGCTGCGGCTTCCCCTCTCTGGCTGTGGTCACGGTCCTCGCGAGGCCCTCCTGGCCTCGCTCTGCTTCAGCCTGGTCAGTCGATGCGGCCTTGGCCCGGCGCTCCTCCCTGACCGCCACCAGAGCTGCACTAGCGGAGTAGGGCGTGGCCGCAAGGTAGAGCACCAGGGGCTCCTAAGGGCGAGGGGCTACCAACACCGGTGGGCTGGTAAGGTACCTCTTGAGTTCTTGGAACGCCTTGTCGGCCTCTTCAGTCCATTCGAAGGGGCATTTCTCCTTCATAAGCTTGAAGAAGGGAAGTGCTCGCTCCCCTAGCTTGGATATGAAGCTCCCTAGCGCGGTTACACGCCCGGTGAGCTTCTGCATCTCCTTGAGGGTCTTCGGTGGGCTCATGTCCTCAACCGCCTTGACCTTCTCCGGGTTGGCCTCTATGCCTCTCTGGGATACTAGGAAGCCCAGGAGCTTGCCCGAGGGGACTCCAAACACGCCTTTCTCCAGGTTGAGCCGTAGATCCACTTCGTTGAGGCTCGCAAAGGTTTCCTCCAGGTCTTGTATCAGGGTTTTTGCCTCCCGATACTTCACCACGATGTCGTCGACGTAAGCCTCAGCATTCCTCCCGAGCTGCCGGTCTAAAGCAATGTGCATCAGCCGCTGAAAGGTTGCGCCTGCGTTGCGCAACCCAAATGGCATGCACGTATAGCAGTACACCCCACACGGGGTTAGGAAAGCAGTCTTATCCACGTCTTCCACCACCATCTTAATCTGGTGATAGCCCGAGAAGGCATCCAGGAAGCACAATAGGTCACACTCTGCGGTGGAGTCGACTATCTGGTCAATGCAGTGGAGCGGAAATGGGTCATGCGGGCAGGCTTTGTTGAGGTTGGTGAAGTCGACACACATGCGCTCCTTCCCCCCCTTCTTTGGCATGACAACAGGATTAGCCAGCCAATCGGGGTAGTGGACCTCGCGGATAACCCCTGCCGCTTCCAGTTTCCGGGGTTTCCGGGTCTCTTGAATGATGAAAGCCTGTTTCTCAGTAGACTGCCTCCTTGCCTTCTGCTTCACGGGGCGTACGTTGGGGCACACGTTGAGGTGATGCTTGATCACACCTCTCGGGACTCCTGCTAACTGATCAGGTTCCCACGCGAACACGTTCTTGTTCGCACGCAGGAATCCGATCAGGGCCTTCTCCTGTTCGGGCTCAAGGTTGGCCCCTATGGTGAAGGTGGCGCCGGTGGTCCCGTCCTCGTCGACCGGCACTTTCTTGGTTTCCGCCTTGTCCTGGGTGAACAACTGCTTCTTTTTAGCTGGCGCAGCCCCCTTGGGCTCAAGGGCGTCGGTGCTGGTGGGCTGTGCCACCGCAGCCGCCTTGAAGGCGACTTGGAGCACCTGCAGCGCATCCCTCGCGTCTCCTGGCATGGTGAGGACGCCGCTGCTCCCAGGCATCTTCATGAGGTTGTACGCCGGGTGAGTTGCCGCCATGAACCGGGCCAAGGTCGGTAGCCGAGGATGGCGTTGTAGGGGAGGCCATGGGGGCGATGTCGAAGTCGATCAGCTCTGTGCGGAAGTTGTCGTAGGTGCCGAAGGTCACTGGGAGGCGGATCTGCCCCAAGGAGGCGGTGGAACTAGCTCCGACGTCTGAGAAGGGCCTGCTGGGCTGGAGCGGCTCCGGTGGCACGTGAAGGAGGCTGAAGGCCTCCACCGAGAGCATGTTGAGGCCGGCACCACCGTCGATGAGGGTCCTGGTGACAGCCACTTGGCAGATGGTGGGGGTGCACAGCATTGGGAGTGCGCCCAAACCGGAGGGGTTGAAGGGGTTATCATCCGCGCCGAAAGTCAGATCGGCCTCGGGCGCCGCCCAGCCCCGGGGGGCCTCTTGGCGCTTGGATGCAGCGGCTGATCTGACGGGTGAATGGCTGACGTGTGGTGAGTAGGGTGGTGCTTGGAACCACCAGGAGAGCCGCGACGAAGGGCGCGCTGGCGCGGCGAAAAGCGAGGAAGAGGTCGCGTAGCTCCTCCAAGAGTCACAGAAGCTATCGGTAGGTGGAGGAGCCCACATGCGCGGGACAACCGGTGAGGACCATGGGCGACTAGTTGGCCATCACCCGGTCGTCGCCCCCGGCCTTGAGGACGGCGTCCTCATACGCCAGCAGGAAAACCAGCGGGTCCGTTGCGTTGCCGTAGCACGGCAGCATCTCGGGCTTGAACTTGCGTGGCGACTGCACCCGTCGCAAGGCGGGGGCAAGGCCTGGACCCCTGGCCCCAGCGCGGCATCTGTTGCCGAGCAGGGCGGCGTCGTTGTCCGCCAATGAGGACGGAACACGGTGTTGGTGAGAGCGGGCCGTCAGAGGGAACTACGGCGCAACCCCTACCTGGCGCGCCAAATGTCGGATTTTCGGGTTCCGGCAGACCCTTGAGGTTCAAACACTGGGGTGCGCGCGGAGATCTCTCCCCTACCGATCTACTCCCCTACCGATCTACATATGATCCTCTCGTGTGAACTAAGATGAAAATGATGAACTACACAAGAGACACGAGGTTTATACTGGTTCGGGCCACCGTTGTGGTGTAATACCCTACTCAAGTGTGTGGTGTGGTGGATTGCCTCTGGGGCTGATGATGGACAGTACAAGGGAAGAACAGCCTCGCGAGGGGTGTTCTTGAGCTGGTGCGGTGTGTTCTACTTAGTCTCTACTGGGTTTTTCCCTCCCCTTTTCTTTGTGGAGGCTAGCTCTCTTTATAGAGGCCCTAGGCCTCTCCCCGAATAATTGAGCGGGAAGGGCGCCAACAATTGGCCATTTTGAAGGGGAACATCTAGTACAAGTTATCCTGACCAAAGGTGGTCTTCGGCTACCAAAAGCACTGGTGATGACGCCGTCTTGGGCTCCACGGTGACCTCCGTCCGGCCGTCCTGCTGGTCTTGGTCTCGTTGCACCGGAATGGTAACCTTTGCCTGATACCTTGGCCTGTGCTTGCCCCCTTTGCACCAAAGGGGAAACAAGGACCCTGCGCAGGCCGGCGCCCGCCTGGCCTTGATCGTCATGGCTTGCGTCATGGGATCCTCGCGAGGTACCCTTGCATTGATATCTCCGCCTCCTCACAAGCCTGCCTGATGAGGCCGCTCTTGAGGAAGCTTCCTGTCATCTGCCCCGCGAGGCTTGGCCCCTCACGAGGGTCTTGAGCTTGGGCTGATGAAGATGGGCCACACTGGGCCCCCACCTGAGCCACGCCGCAGGCCGCAGGCAGGCAAGTCTGGGGACCCCCGTTCCCAGAACGCCAATAGTTATATTGTTGAATTCATTCATGATGCTACTGAAAATTATTATGAGGGAGGAATATATGCTTGTAGGAATTGCAATAATATCAAGTTTCCTCTCTATGTGCTTAAAGTTTTGAAGTGATGCTTGTTTTACCTTCCTATGCAAGTTGATTATTGCTCCCATAAGTTGTTTTCTCACAAAATCCCTATGCATAGGAAGTATGTTAGACTTAAATGTGCTAGTATTATTCTTCATGATGCTCTCTTTATGTTACAATTCTTATCCTTCATGTGAGCATCATTGAAATCATCGTGCCTAGCTAGGGGTGTTAAAACGATAGCGCTTGTTGGGAGGCAACCCAACTTTATTTTTGTTCCTTACTTTTTGTTCATATTTAGTAATAAATAATTCATCTAGCCTCTGTTTAGATGTGGTTTTATGTGTTTTATTAGTGTTTGTGCCAAGTAGAACCTTTGGGAAGACTTGGGTGAAGTCTTTATGATCATGCTGTAAAAAAACAGAAACTTTAGCGCTCACGAGAACTGCTGCCATTTTTATTTGGAGAGTGATATTTAGTTAATTCTTTTAGAATATGATTAATAGATAAATTCCTCCGGTCCAGCAATTTATTTGAGAATTTTGTGAGTTACAGAAGTATACGTTTGATCCAGATTACTAGAGACTGTTCTGTTTTTGACAGATTCTGTTTTTCGTGTGTTGTTTGCTTATTTTGATGAATCTATGGCTAGTAAAATAGTTTATAAACCATAGATAAGTTGGAATACAGTATATATAACACCAATATAAATAAAGAATGAGTTAATTACAGTACCTTGAAGTAGTGTTTTCTTTTCTTTCGCTAACGGAGCTTACGAGTTTTCTGTTAAGTTTTGTGTTGTGAAGTTTTCAAGTTTTGGGTAAGGATTCGATGGACTATGGAATAAGGAGTGGCAAGAGCCTAAGATTGGGGAGGCCCAAGTCACCCCAAGGTAATATTCAAGGACAACCAAAATCCTATGCTTGGGGATGCCCCGGAAGGCATCCCCTCTTTCGTCTTCATTCATCGGTAACTTTACTTGGAGCTATATTTTTATTCGCCACATGATATGTGTTTTGCTTGGAGCGTCATTTTATTTCATTATGTTTTGCTTGCTGTTTGAATAAAATACCAAGATCTGAAAATCTTAAATGTTAGAGAGTCTTCACATAGTTGCATAATTATTCGACCTCTCATTGATCTTCACTTATATCTTTCGGAGTACTTTGTCATTTGCTCTAGTGCTTCACTTATATCTTTTTAGAGCACGGTGGTGGTATAGAAATAGATGAACTCTCATGCTTCACTTATATCATTTTGAGAGTCTTAAATAGCATGGTAATTTTCTTAAAATCCTAATATGCTAGGTATACAAGATTAATAATAAAATTCTCTTATGAGTGTTTTGAATACTAAGAGAAGTTTGATGCTTGATGATTGTTTTGAGATATGGAGGTAATAATATCAAAGTCGTGCTAGTTGAGTAGTTGTGAAATTGATAAATGCTTGTGTTGAAGTTTGCAAGTCCCGTAGCATGCACGTATGGTAAACGTTGTGTAACAAATTTGAAACATGAGGTGTTATTTGATTGTCCTCCTTATGAGTGGCGGTCGGGGACGAGCGATGGTCTTTTCCTACCAATCTATCCCCCTAGGACCATGCGCGTAGTGCCGAGGTTTTTGATGACTTGTAGATTTTTGCAATAAGTATGTGAGTTCTTTATGACTAATGTTGAGTCCATGGATTATACGCACTCTCACCCTTCCATCCTTGCTAGCCTCTTCGGTTCCGTGCATTGCCCTTTCTCACATTGAGAGTTGGCACAAACTTCGCCGGTGCATCCAAACCCTGTGATATGATACGCTCTATCACACATAAACCTCCTTATATCTTCCTCAAAACAGCCACCATACCTACCTATTATGGCATTTCCATAGCCATTCCGAGATATATTGCCATGCAACTTTCCATCATTCCGTTCATCATGACACATTCATCATTGTCATATTGCTTAGCATGATCATGTAGTTGACATAGTATTTGTGGCAAAGCCACCATTCATAATTCTTTCATACATGTCACTCTTGGTTCATTGCATATCCCGGTACACCGCCGGAGACATTCATATAGAGTCATCTTTGTTCTAGTATCGAGTTGTAATCATTGAGTTGTAAATAAATAGAAGTGTGATGATCATCATTATTAGAGCATTGTCCCAAGTGAGGAATAAATAAATAAAAGGCCATAAAAAAGAGAAGGCTCAAAAAAATAAAGAAATGCCATAAAAAAGAGAAGGCCCAAAAGGCCATAAAAAATAAAAGGCCCAAAAAATGAGAGAAAAAGAGAGAAGGGACAATGTTACTATCCTTTTACCACACTTGTGCTTCAAAGTAGCACCATGATCTTCATGATAGAGAGCCTCTTATTTTGTCACTTTCATATACTAGTGGGAATTTTTCATTATAGAACTTGGCTTGTATATTCCAACAATGGGCCTCCTCAAGTGCCCTAGGTCTTCATGAGCAAGCAAGTTGGATGCACACCCACTAGTTTGTTTTGTTGAGCTTTCATACATTTATAGCTCTAGTGCATCCGTTGCATGGCAATCCCTACTCCTTGCATTAACATCAATCGGTGGGCATCTCCATAGCCCATTCATTAGCCTCGTTGATGTGAGACTTTCTCCTTTTTTGCCTTCTCCGCATAACCCCCTCATTATATTCTATTCCACCCATAGTGCTATATCCATGGCTCGCGCTCATGTATTGCGTGAAAGTTTATGAGTTTGAGATTACTAAAGTATGAAACAATTGCTAGGCTTGTCATCAGGGTTGTGCATGATGAGAGCATTCTTGTGTGACGAAAATGAAACATGACTAAACCATATGATTTTGTAGGGATGAACTTTCTTTGGCCATGTTATTTTGAGAAGACATGATTGCTTAGTTAGTATGCTTGAAGTATTATTATTTCTAGGTCATTATGAACTTTTGTCTTGAATCTTTTGGATCTGAATATTCATACCACAATTAAGAAGAATCACATTGAAATTATGCCAAGTAGCACTCCGCATCAAAAATTCAGTTTTTATCATTTACCTACTCGAGGATGAGCAGGAATTAAGCTTGGGGATGCTGATACGTCTCCAACGTATCTATAATTTTTGATTGCTCCATGCTATATTATTTACTGTTTTGAATGTTTATGGGCTTTGTTATACACTTTTATATCATTTTTGGGACTAACCTATTAACCCAGAGCCCAGTGCCAGTTTCTGTTTTTACCCTGTTTTAGGGTTTCGAAGAAAAGGAAAATCACACGGAGTCCAATTGACCTCAAACTTCATGGAACTCTTTTTTGGAAGGAAAGAAGCCTAGAAGACTTGGAGTGCACGTCGGGAGATCTGCGAGGAGGTCACGAGGCAGGGGGCGCGCCCACCCCCCTGGGCGCGCCCTCCATCCTCGTGAGCCCCTCGTGGCCCCCCTGACGTACTTCTTCCACCTATATATCTCCATATACCCTAAAAACATCCAAGAGCACAATAGATTTGGAGTTCCGCCTCCAGAAGCCTCCGTAGCCACCGAAAACCAATCTAGACCCGTTCCGGCACCCTGCCGGAGGGGGAATCCACCTCCGGTGGCCATCTTCATCATCCCGGTGCTCTCCATGACGAGGAGGGAGTAGTTCTCCCTCGGGGCTGAGGGTATGTACCAGTAGCTATGTGTTTGATCTCTCTCTCGTGTTCTTGAGGTGGTACGATCTTGATGTATCGCGAGCTTTGCTATTATAGTTGGATCTTATGTTTCTTCTCCCCCTCTACTCTCTTGTAATGGATTGAGTTTCCCCTTTGAAGTTATCTTATCGGATTGAGTCTTTAAAGATTTGAGAACACTTGATGTATGTCTTGCTGTGCGTATCTATGGTGAGAATAGGATATCACGTGATTCACTTGATGTATGTTTTGGTGATCAACTTGCGGGTTCCGCCCATGAACCTATGCATAGGGGTTGGCACACGTTCTCGTCGCGATTCTCCGGTAGAATCTTTGGGGCACTTTTTGAGGTTCTATGTGTTGGTTGAATAGATGAATCTGAGATTGTGTGATACATATCGTATAATCATACCCACGGATACTTGAGGTGACATTGGAGTATCTAGGTGACATTAGGGTTTTGATTGATTTGTGTCTTAAGGTGTTATTCTAGTACGAACTCTAGGGCTGTTTGTGACACTTATAGGAATATCCCAACGGATTGATTGGAAAGAATAACTTTGAGGTGGTTTCGTACCCTACCATAATCTCTTCGTTCGTTCTCCGCTATTAGTGACTTTGGAGTGACTCTTTGTTGCATGTTGAGGGATAGTTATGTGATCCAATTATGCTATTATTGTTGGGAGGACTTGCACTAGTGAAAGTATGAACCATAGGCCTTGTTTACTATCATTGCAATACAGTTTACGCTCACTTTTACCATTAGTTACCTTGCTGTTTTTATAATTTCAGATTACAAATACCTTTATCTACCATCCATATTGCACTTGTATCACCATCTCTTCGCCGAACTAGTGCACCTATACAATTTACCATTGTATTGGGTGTGTTGGGGGCACAAGAGACTCTTTGTTATTTGGTTGCAGGGTTGCTTGAGAAAGACCATCTTCATCCTACGCCTCCTATGGATTGATAAACCTTAAGTCATCCACTTGAGGGAAATTTGCTACTGTCCTTCAAACCTCTGCACTTGGAGGCCCAACAACGTCTACAAGAAGAAGGTTGTGTAGTAGACATCAAGGTGGTTTCGTACCCTACCATAATCTCTTCGTTTGTTCTCCACTATTAGTGACTTTGGAGTGACTCTTTGTTGCATCTTGAGGGATAGTTATATGATCCATTTTTGTTATTATTGTTGAGAGAACTTGCACTAGTGAAAGTATGAACCCTAGGCCTTGTTTCAACGCATTGCAATACCGTTTGTGCTCACTTTTATCATTAGTTACCTTGCTGTTTTTATATTTTCAGATTACAAAAACCTTTATCTACCATCCATATTGCACTTGTATCACCATCTCTTCGCCGAGCTAGTGCACCTATACAATTTACCATTTTATTGGGTGTGTTGGGGACACAAGAGACTCTTTGTTATTTGGTTGCAGGGTTGTTGAGAGAGACCATCTTCCTCCTACGCCTCCCACAGATTGACAAACCTTAGGTCATCCACTTGAGGGTAATTTGCTACTGTCCTACAAACCTATGCACTTGGAGGCCCAACAACGTCTACAAAAAGAAGGTTGTGTAGTAGACATCATGCCACCGTCCATGAGGATTCACATAAGGTGGAATCTGTCAATGATTGGGTCGAGGACCAGTGCGGCCGAACCTCCATGACGGATACTGGTCGGATGGTCCCTGCGATCGAAGGTGATCGGACAGGCCGACCATGGGTTGAATTTTGGGGCGACTTGCTCTATCGCATACACACCCCTTAGCGCACGCTTGCGCTCCCTCTTGGGGATATAAGTGACGTATATCATATTCACCGTTTTGACTTCGGGGGGGGGGGATTTCTTCTGTCCCCCTGTGTTCGGTGGACTGATATGTCCATTTTGGATCATGCTTTTATATTGATATTTATTGCATTATGGGCTGTTATTACACATTATGTCACAATACTTATGCCTATTCTCTCTTATTTTACAAGGTTTACATGAAGAGGGAGAATGCTGGCAGCTGGAATTCTAGGATGGAAAAGGAGGAAATATTAGAGACCTATTCTGCACAACTCAAAAAGTCCTGAAACTTCACGGGAGCAAGTTTCAGAATATATAAAAAATATTGGGCCAAAGAAGTACGAGAGGGGGGCCACCCACCATCCACGAGGGTGGGGGGCACGCCCTACCCCCCTGGGCGCGCCCCCAGCCTCGTGGGCCCCCTGGCAGCCCTCTGATGCCCATCTTTGGCTATATGGAGTCTTTCGTTGAGGAAAAAATCATAAGCAGCTCACGGGACGAAACTCCGCCGCCACGAGGCGGAACCTTGGCGGAACCAATCTAGGGCTTCGGCAGAGCTGTTCTGCCGGGGAAACTTCCCTCCAGGAGGGGGAAATCATCACCATCATCATCACCATCGATCCTATCATCGGGAGGGGGTCAATCTCCATCAACATCTTCACCAGCACCATCTCATATCAAGCCCTAGTTCATCTCTTGTATCCAATCTTTGTCTCAAAACCTCAGATTGGTACCTGTGGGTTGCTAGTAGTGTTGATTACTCCTTGTAGTTGATGCTAGTTGGTTTACTTGGTGGAAGATCATATGTTCAGATCCATTATGCATATTAATACCCCTCTGATTATGAACATGAATATGATTTGTGAGTAGTTAAGTTTGTTCCTGAGGACATGGGAGAAGTCTTGCTATAAGTAGTCATGTGAATTTGGTATTCGTTCGATATTTTGATGAGATGTATGTTGTCATCCCTCTAGTGGTGTCATGTGAACGTCGACTACATGACACTTCACCATTGTTTGGGCCTAGAGGGAGGCATTGGGAAGTAATAAGTAGATGATGGGTTGCTAGAGTGACAAAATCTTAAACCCTAGTTTATGCGTTGCTTCATAAGGGGCTGATTTGGATCCATATGTTTCATGCTATGGTCAGGTTTACCTTAATACTTCTGTTGTAGTTGCGGATGCTTGCAATAGGGGTTAATCATAAGTGGGATGCTTGTCCGAGTAAGGACAGTACCCAAGCACCGGTCCACCCACATATCAAATTATCAAAGTACCGAACGTCAATCATATGAACGTGATGAAAACTAACTTGACGATAATTCCCATGTGTCCTCGGGAGCGCTTTCCTTCATATAAGAGTTTGTCCAGGCTTGTGCTTTGCTACAAAAAGGATTGGGCCATCTTGATGCACCTTATTTACTTTTTCACTTGTTACCCGTTAAAAATTACCTTATCACAAAACTATCTGTTACCGATAATTTCAGTGCTTGCAGAGAATACCTTGCTGAAAACTGCTTATCATTTCCTTCTGCTCCTCGTTGGGTTCGACACTCTTACTTATCGAAAGGGCTACGATAGATCCCCTACACTTGTGGGTTATCAAGACTCTTTACTGCAGCCGTTGCCGGGGAGTGAAGCGCTTTTGGTAGGTGGAATTTGGTAAGGAAAAATTTATATAGTGTGCTGAAATTTACTGTCACTTGTTACTATGGAACATAATCCTTTGAGGGGCTTGTTTGGGGTATCTTCACCCCGACCAGTAGAGCAAAGAGTTGTTCCTCAACCTACTGAACCTACTGAAAATGTTTACTTTGAAATTCCTTCGGGTATGATAGAGAAACTGCTAGCTAAACCTTTCACAGGTGATGGAACATTACATCCCGATTTGCACATAATCTATGTGGATGAAGTTTGTGGATTATTTAAGATTACAAGTATGCCCGAGGATGTTATCAATAAGATGGTATTCCCTTTATCTTTGAAGGGAAAGACATTGACATGATTTAGTCTATGTGATGATATCGGATCATGGAACTACAACCGATTGAAATTGGAATTTCATCAGAAGTTTTATCTTATGCATCTTGTTCATCGTGATCGTAATTATATATATAATTTTTGGCCTCGCGAAGGAGAAAGCATCGCTCAAGCTTGGGGGAGGCTTAAGTCAATTTTATATTCATGCCCCAATCATGAGCTCTCAAGAGAAATTATTATTCAAAAATTTTAAGCTCGGCTTTCTCTCGATAATCGCTCCATGCTCGATACTTCTTGTACTGGTTCTTTTATGATGAAGACTATTGAATTCAAATGGGATTTATTGGAAAGAATTAAATGCAACTCTGAAGATTGGGACCTCGACAAAGGTAAGGAGTCAGATATAACACCTAAGTTTGATTGTGTTAAATCTTTTATGGATACCGATGCTTTCCGTGAATTTAGCACTAAATATGGACTTGACTCTGAGATAGTAGCTTCCTTCTGTTAATCATTTGCTACTCATGTTGATCTCCCTAAGGAGAAGTGGTTTAAATATAATCCTCCCATTGAAGTAAACGTAGTTAAACCTATTAAAGTTGAAGAAAAGACTATCACTTATAATGATCCCGTTGTTCCCACTGCTTATATTGAGAAACGACCTTTCCCTATTAGAATAAAGGATCATGCTAAAGCTTCAACTGTGGTTCATAAGAGTAATACTAGAACAACTACACCCTCTGAGCAAATTAAAGTTGAACCTAGTGTTGCTATGGTTAAAGATCTCTTGGCCGATAATATTGATGGACATGTTATTTACTTCTGTGATGAGGCTGCTAGAATTGCTAGACCTGATACTAAAAATAAGCATAGACCGGTTGTAGGCATGCCTGTTATTTCTGTTAAAATAGGAGATCATTGCTATCATGACTTATGTGATATGGGTGCTAGTGCAAGTGCAATACCTCATTCCTTATATAAAGAAATTATGCATGATATTGCACCTGCTGAATTAGAAGAAATTGATGTTACGGTTAAGCTTGCCAATAGAGATACTATTTCACCGGTTGGGATTGTTAGAGATGTTGAAGTCTTGTGTGGGAAAGTTAAATATCCTGCTGATTTTCTTGTTCTTGGTTCCCCACAAGATAACTTTTGTCCCATTATATTTGGTAGACCCTTCTTGAATACTGTTAATGCTAAGATAGACTGCAATAAGGATATTGTTTCTGTTGGTTAAGGGGATATGTCTCATGAATTTAACTTTGCTAAATTTCGTAGACAACCCCATGATAAATAATTGCCTAGTAAAGATGAAATTATTGGTCTTGCTTCTATTGTTGTGCCTCCTAGTGATCCTTTAGAACAATATTTGCTAGACCATGAAAATGACATGTTTATGAATGAAAAAAAGGAAATAGATGAAGTATTCTTTAAACAGGGACCTATTTTGAAACACAACTTGCCTGTCGAAATTCTAGGGGATCCTCCTCCACCCAAGGGTGATCCCGTGTTTGAGCTTAAACCTTTACCCGATACTCTTAAATATGCTTATCTTGGTGAGAAAGAGATATATCCTGTTATTATTAGTGCTAACCTTTCAGAGCATGAAGAAAAGAAATTATTGAAAACTCTGAAGAAAAACCGTGCTGCTATTGGATATACTCTTGATTATCTTAAGGGCATTAGTCCCACTCTCTGCTAGCACAAAATAAAATTGGAGAAAGACACGAAACCGGTTGTTGATCACCAACGATGGTTAAATCCTAAGATGAAAGAAGTGGTAAGAAAAGAAATACTAAAGCTTCTGGAGGGAGGTATAATTTATCCCGTTGCTGATAGTTAGTGGGTAAGTCATGTCCATTGTATCCCTAAGAAGGGAGGTATTACTGTTGTTCCTAATGATAAAGATGAATTGATCCCACAAAGAATTGTTACAGGTTATAGAATGGTAATTGATTTCCGCAAATTAAATAAAGCAACTAAAAAGGATCATTACCCTCTACCTTTTATTGATCAAATGCTAGAAAGATTATCCAAACATACACATTTTTGCTTTCTAGATGGTTAGTATGGTTTCTCTCAAATACCTGTGTCAAAATAAGTATGCCTTTTGGTTTATGCAATGCACCTGCTACTTTTCAAAGATGTATGACTGCTATATTCTCTGACTTCTGTGAAAAGATTGTTGAGGTATTCATGGATGATTTTTCTGTATATGGAACTTCTTTTGATGATTGCTTAAGAAACCTTGATCGAGTTTTGCCGAGATGTGAAGAAATAATCTTGTCTTGAATTGGGAGAAGTGCCACTTTATGGTTAATGAAGGTATTGTCTTGGGGCATAAAATTTCTGAAAGAGGTATTGAAGTTGATAAAGCTAAAGTGGGTGCTATTGAAAAGATGTCGTGTCCTAAGGACATCAAAGGTATAAGAAGTTTCATTGGTCATGCCGGTTTTTATAGGAGGTTCATTATGGACTTCTCAAAAAAAATTAGGCCTCTGACTAATCTCTTACAAAAAGATGTTCCTGTTGTCTTTGATGATGATTGTGTAGAAGCATTTGGAATACTTAAGAAATCTTTGATTTCTGCACCTATTGTTCATCCTCCTGATTGGAATTTACCATTTCAAATTATGTGTGATGCTAGTGATTATGTTGTAGGGGTTGTTCTAGGAAAAAGAGTTGATAAGAAACTAAATATTATCCAATATGCTAGTAAAACTCTGGACAATGTTCAAAGAAATTATGCTACTACTGAAAAGGAGTTCTTAGTAGTTGTATTTACTTGTGATAAGTTCAGACCTTATATTGTTGATTCTAAAGTAACTGTTCTGTCGGATCTGGGCTTCCGGCAAACCCTTAAGGTTTGAACACTGGGGTGCGCGCGAAGTCTTTTCCTCCCACCGATCTACGCCCTAGCTCGCTAAGATCTCGCGGACGAACTCGATGAACAATCAACACAGAAAGACACAAGATTTATACTAGTTTGGGCCACTTTTGTGGTATAATACCCTACTCCAGTGTGGTGGTGGTGGATTGCCTCTCGGGCTGATGATGAACAATACAATGGGAAGAACAACCTCCTGATGTTGAGGTGTTCTTATGCTGGGCCAACTTGTGTGGCCGGGGATGATCTAAGATGTCCTCTCCTGCCTATGGTGGTGGCTAGTCCTACTTATAGAGGCCCTAGTCCTCTTCCCAAATATTGAGCGGGAAGGGAGCCAATAATGGCGGGAAAATTTGAAGGGGGGCAGCTAGTACAAGCTATCCTGACAAAAGTCGTCTTCGCCTACCAAAGGCTCTGGTGGTGACGCCGTCTTGGGCTCCACGTTGACCTCCATCTTGTCGTCCTTCTGGTCTTGGCCTTGTTGCACCAAAATGGCAACCTTTTCCTGATGCCTCGGTACTCCTTGCCTGCGCTGGTTTCCTTAGCACCAAAGTGGAAACAAGGACGTTGCGCGCGCTGGCGCCCGCCTGGCGCCAGCCTGGTATCGACCGTCATGGCTCACGTCACGAGAGCCTCGTGAGGTTTGCCTCGCCTTGATATCTCCGCTCCTCGTGAGCCTGCCTGACTAGGCCGCTCCAGAGGAGGTCTTGTGTCGTCCGCCTCGCGAGGCTTGGCCACTCACGAGGGTCTTGGATGCCTTGTTGATGAAGATGGGTCGTACGGCCTGCTGGCTTAGCCATGCAGCGGGCCGCAGGCAGGCAAGTCTGGGGACCCCGGTTCCCAGAACACCGACAGTATCCCCCGGGCCCAAGGTGCGCTCGGGCTTGGCTTCGCGGCGAAGCCAAGGGTCAAGCAAGGAGCATCGCGGGCCCCAAATGCCTGCGGCCTCGGTTGACGCGTGGCGGTTAATTGGACGTGTGTGTCTCCGCTTCCCCATGCTGCCTCGGCAACTGCATGACTTGACGAGTTACTGCGACATGCAAGGAAAACCATCATTACATGCGATCGTGGGAGGTGCCGGTTGGCCTTCTCTTGCTATAAATGGGGAGGAGGGTGGAGCCCCTGTTTCCCATCTCTTCCTTGCTCGCTTCCTTCTTCCTCCTCGCTCCACTACTAGCTTCTTTTTCCTCGCTTCGTTGCTAACACCAATGGCGCCTATCAGAAGGTTCTCCACTGAAGAAAAGGGGAAGGCCTCCCGAGATGTCCCAGAGCAACTTCCGCCGAAGAAGAGGTCGATCCATCACCGTGAAGAAGCGGCGATGCAGGTGGTGACGAGGCCTTTGTGTGAGCGGTCTCCCCCAGGGTATCCGCTACTCCTGTATGTCCAAACCGAGGACTCAAGAAGGCAGAGCGACGAGCAGCGCCGCCGGCGCCGCGCCCGGGGTCATCGCGCCGCGGCGACGCGCGCCGTCGCCCCAGGAATCCATGCCACGAACTCCTCGCGCGAGATGGTGCTGTGGGCGCCGATGCCCCCAAGCTATTGGATCCGCTTCCCGCGGTTCTTCTCCGACGTGATGCCGCCGAGGGGGCCTCTCGAGCTCTGGTTGCAGCACGCCCACTGCGGCGCTCCGGCAACGGGAGTGGAGATCGAAGCGGTCCCCACCGGCAAGATCTTCATGACTCGCGGCTGGGGCGAGATCGCACGAGTCTGCCGCGCGAGGGGCGCCCTCGCGATCCATCTTGAATACGACGTCGTCTCCACGCTCTTCTTCAAGGTCTTCGATGCCGAGGGCCGCCGCCTGGAGTGCTGCTCCGAAGAGGAGCGCGAGGCTGATGCGCGCTTCGCTCGCGACCACTCCAGCAGCTGCAGCCCTTGGGAGTCCAGTAGCTCTCCTGAGCTCTACGAGACTCCGGAGACGAGCTACGACAGCTATGTGCCATTGAGCTCTCGCCATGCTCGGAGCAGTGCTGCCGCGTCCGGCCGTCGCCGCCGCTGATTTGGATGGGATTGGCACCGGCCTCCCATGGCCCACTGTTGGTGGTGGCGTCTGCCACGGGGGGGGGTGTAGATAGGGTCCTCCTTAGTTTTAGCTTTTGTTTCCCGGGAAGAATCATGAAGCGCCCCGTGGGGGCATGTAAGGGTCTGTAATGTCTTTTGTGCTTATCTTCCCTGTTATGAAGATTTGATGAACGCGCGTCCCGTCAAGGCTCGGTCCCTCCTTTCTTTCCTCGCATTAGCTTGTTGCTCTATGTCGACGGGTCCCGGTCCCCAGGCAGGCTACAGCCGTCGCTGGTATGCCAGGTTGCGTGCTGTGGTCAAGGCCAGGAGGTGTGCGGCCCGAGGTCCAGTAAGAGACCCTGAGGCGCGATGCTTAGGAGGTCCCCCTTACCGCTCAAGCGGTCATGGTAAGTGAAGAAAGGGAGTTGACGTGGCCGCAACGCGATTGCGGCAAGGCATGAGTATCCATAAGGCCCAGACATTTAGCCGATCCGAGGGCGAGACTTATCTTGTGAACTTCATGGCGATTCCTGACGTTGCGCTGGGGCTGCGCGCCAGCTTGTGCGGCACAGTTAGGCCGGCCCATACAAGTTTCCCTCCTCCCATGCTCTCCTTAGTGCTCTGCGTCCTCAGGTCCCGGCCCTCGAGCCAACTCAGTCGCCGCTGGTATGCCAGGTCGCGATGCCGTGGTCAAGGCCAGGGGGTGAGGGCTGGAGAGCCAGTAAGAGCTCCTGAGTCGCGATGCTCAGGAGCCCCCCTTTTAACGCGCAAGCAAATTACACGATAGAAAAGGAGACTCGCGGTGCCGCCTGCTATCCTCCCCACGGGGTCCCTATGAACAGGCACAAGAAGAACATGGTTTGCCATTACAGCCGTCAGCCTGCCGCTGGTTGGTCCGGATGTAGTGAATGCACTGAGGGCCTGGTGAGGTGACGTGCGCGGGGCGTGCCGCGAGCCAGAGCTTGACCGCTCAGATTTGTCGATGTGGCAGGGACGGACCCATGCACCAACGCCATGCCTATGAGGAGGCCCTGTGGGAGGCGATGATCGAGCAGGTGATAACCATAGGCAGGTTAAGCAGGGAAGGCAAATTAGCTTGGGTAAATGCAGGAAGATACATGCCACTGGGTCCGGCCCAAGCGGCTTGGGGATGATGTAGGCCGAGGGGCACCCCCGCAAGGTAAGCTAAAGACGTAAGCAAATGGGATACATGTCGTAGGGACGGACCCACACGGCCTGGGGATAATGCAGCCCAAGGGGCGCTCCCAGCTTAACGAGCTTGGAAGATGTCACCTGGTTCTGTAGACGAAGCAGAGTTGGTGCAGCTGAAGGCATGCGTCGAAGAAAGGACTCCTCATGAGCCACCGGAGCCTTGAGCCTCGGGAGGCTCTAGGGGCTCAGGAGGCTTCGCGAAAACCATCTCCATTTCCTCCATGACGGTGCGGTACCTGGCCTCTTGGGCCCCCAGGTCACGCCGCATGGCGTGCTGATAGGCCGACGCCACGCTCGGCAAGCCGAGGGGCATGCGGACGTAGTTGTGTGGCGGGCCCTCGCAACAACCCACACGCGAAGGCCAGAAGCACTCCTGAGATGCAGCCCTATTGAGCCCTAGGACATTGATGCGGACACGCAGCTCAGCACGCTCACCTGGATGGTGAGCCATGCCCTATGAGCGGCTGTCGCTACGCATGGCTCTTGCGTCTTGCAGTTCCTTTGTGGTCTTGGCGATGAACTCCTGAGCGGTGGGCACCCCTTGCCTTGCGTTCTGTTGAGGAAAAACATGCCGCGACGTCGTCCTCGCCGGGCATTCTGGGCCAAGGACCGAGGACGTCGCTGTGAAATTATCGGTAACAGATAGTTTTGTGGTAAGGTAATTTGTAACGGGTAACAAGAGATAAAAGTAAATAAGGTGCAGCAAGATGGCTCAATCCTTTTTGTAGCAAAGGACAATCCTGGACAAACTCTTATGTATAGGAAAGCGCTCCTGAGGACACATGGGAATTATCGTCAAGCTAGTTTTCATCACATTCATATGATTCGTGTTCGGTACTTTGATAATTTGATATGTGGGTGAACCGGTGCTTGGGTACTGCCCTTCCATGGACAAGCATCCCACTTATGATTAACCCCTATTGCAAGCATCCACAACTACAACATAAGTATTAAGGTAAACCTAACCATAGCATGAAACATGTGGATGCAAATCAGTCCCTTACGAAGCAACACATAAACTAGGGTTTAAGCTTCTGTCACTCTAGCAACCCATCATCTACTTATTACTTCCCAATGCCTCCCTCTAGGCCCAAACAATGGTGAACTGTCATGTAGTCGACGTTCACATGACACGACTAGAGGAAAGGCAACATACATCTCATCAAAATATCGAACGAATACCAAATTCAAATGACTACTTATAGCAAGACTTCTCCCTTGTCCTTAGGAACAAACATAGCTACTCACAAATCATATTCATGTTCATAATCAGAGGAGTATTAATATGCATAATGGATCTGAACATATGATCTTCCACCAAGTAAAACAACTAGCATCAACTACAAGGAGTAATCAACACTACTAGCAAACCAGAGGTACCAATCTGAGGTTTTGAGACAAACATTGGATACAAGAGATGAACTAGGGTTGGAGATGAGATGGTGCCGGTGAAGATGTTGATGGATATTGACCCCCTCTCGATGAGAGGATCGATGGTGATGATGACGGTGATGATTTCCCCCTCCCGGAGGGAAGTTTCCTCGGCAGAACAGCTCCGCCAGAGTCCTAGATTGATTCCGCCAAGATTCCGCCTCGTGGCGGCGGAGTTTCGTCCCGTCAGCTTGCTTATGATTTTTGTCCTTGACGAAAGACTCCATATAGCCAAAGATGGGCATTAGAGGGCTGCCAGGGGGCCCACGAGGCAGGGGGCACGCCCAGGGGGTAAGATGCGCCCCACCCTCGTGGATGGTGGGTGGCCCCCCTCTGGTACTTCTTTCGCCCAATATTTTTTATATATTCTGAAACTTGCTCCCCGTGATGTTTCGGGACTTTTGGAGTTGTGCAGAATAGGTCTCTAATCTTTGCTCCTTTTCCAGCCCAGAATTCCAGCTGCCGGCATCCCCCCTCTTCATCTAAACCTTTTAAAATAAGAGAGAATAGGCATAAGTATTGTGACATAATGTGTAATAACAGCCCATAATGCAATAAATATCAATATAAAAGCATGATGCAAAATGGACGTATCAACTCCCCCAAGCTTAGACCTCGCTTGTCCCCAAGCGAAAGCCGAAATCGAAAAATATGTCCACATGTTTAGAGATAGAGGTGTCGATAAAATAAAATACGGACATGAGGGTATCATGATCATTCTTATAACTGCAACATATGTGTGTGTGTATATATATATATTCGTATGATCTCTTATGCTAAAGTAACAATTCATTCACAGTTTAAAGTATGAATCATAAACTTCATTGAAAACTAACAAACTATAATCTCAGTCATTGAAGCAATTGCAATTTATCATAACATCGGAAAGAGTCAATATAAGAGCTTTTCAACAAGTGCACATACTCAACTATCATTTAGTCTTTCACAATTGCTAACACTCACACAATATTTATGGTTATGAAGTTTTAATCGGACACAGAGAAAGATAGGGGCTTATAGTATTGCCTCCCAACCTTTTACCTCAAGGGTAATGTCAACAATAATAGTTCATGAAAACTCCCATCCAATTAGCTATATATATCCGGATCTTTCCAACACATTGTGCTTGCCAAAGGATAAAATGTAAAAAGGAAAGGTGAAGATGACCATGACTCTTATATGAAGTAATAGACAAGAATAAAAGATCGGCCCTTCACAGAGGGAAGCAGAGGTTTTCATGCGCTTTTATGGTTGGATGCACAAAATCTTAATGCGAAAGAACGTCACTTTATATTGCCACTAGTGCTATGGACCTTTATTATGTAGTCCATCGCTTTTATTTCTTCCACATCACAAGATCGTATAAAGCTTATTTTCTCCGCATTAATAAATCATACACATTTAGAGAGCAATTTTTATTGCTTGCAACGGTGACAACTTACTTGAAGGATATTACTCGATCCATAGGTAGATATGGTGGAATCTCATGGCAAAACTGGGTTTAAGGATATTTGGAAGCACAAGTAGTATCTCTATTTGGTGCAAATAATTTGGCTAGCAGGAGAGGGAAAGGCAAGCTCAACATGTTGGATGATCCATGACAATATAATTTATTTCAGATGTAAGAAAACATAACCCATAACGTTGTCTTCCTTGTCCAACATCAACTCTTTAGCATGTCATATTTTAATGAGTGCTCACAATCATAAAAGATGTCCAAGATAGTATATTTATATGTGAAAACCTCTCTTTCTTTGTTACTTCCTATTAATTGCAATGATGACCAAAACTATGTTGGTCAACTCTCAACAATTTTTATTCATCATACTCTTTATATGTGAAGTCATTACTCTCCATAAGATCCGTATGGTCTCTTTATTTCTTTTTATTCTTTCTCTTTTATTTTATTCCCTCAAGATCATAGCAAGATAATCAAGCCCTTGACTCAACACTAATCTTTATTATATATAGCTCATGGACTCGATTACATAGAAGGATCATAAAGCAAAACTCAAAACTAGATCATACTAAAACTGTATTCTATTAGATCAAGATATTACCAAAAGGATCAAACTAAGAAAAACGGTAAAGATAAAAGTAAGATGGTGATACGATACTGGGGCACTCCCCCAAGCTTGGCAGTTGCCAAGGGGAGTGCACATACCCATGTGTTTATATCTCTTTCTTCGGGGGTGGTGATGTGATATTCTTGGCGATGATGCCCCTTAGGATACGATTCTCTTCCTCGAGCTTATTGACTTGCTGCTTGAGGTCCATTATTTCCTTACGGAGTTTGCCCGTGACGGCTAAAGCTCCTTTCACCCAAGGATGTTGCATAGCTGCGGGAGAACAAGTAACGCTCTTTTTCATATTTTCATAAGAAAGAAATCTAACGTTGGAAGGGATGACCGAGTTTGGAATAGCTGAGCTCTGTAGTTCCCCCATCGTGAATCCGACTCGGAAACGAGAAGTAACTTCTTGATCCTCCTCCATGGCATCTTTCCTTTTCAAGTCGGCATCCATCTCTTCCTCAGTTGAGGGCCTAGAGTGGTCAGTATCGCTGTTTGCTCTTGGCCCCGGTATCGGATGAGACACCCGACTCTCCCCGAGTGACTCTTGAGAAGACATCTTGCTCTAAATCTGCTGCAGAAACAACAAGAAACAAAAACAGAGGATATTTGCGTGGTACGGTGGTCAAAACCTTCGGGAGATTATATAATGATTTTTTACCGACTAAAGGAAGTATCGTGCAAGAAAACAGAGTCCGGAGAGCACACGAGGTGCCACCCTCTGGGCGCGCCCTGCACCCTGGTGGAAGCCTTGTGTCCCTTCCGGACTACTTCTTATTTTCCTATTTTATTAAATATTCCAAAACAGAGAAAAATTGCCATTAGAACTGTTTTGGAGTCGGTTTACTTACCGTACCACGTACCTATTCCTTTCCGGAGTCTGAAACGTTCTGGAAATTGTCCCTTATGTATTCCTCCAGGGTTACGGTTTCAATAACATTAGTTTCAACATTTATGGGATTACCTGAGATATAATGTTTGATTCTTTGAACATCCACCACCCTCGGATTTGTGCCTTCGAAGTTGTTTATTTTTATGGCACCGGAACGATAGACGTCCTCGATGACGTAAGGACCTTCCCATTTAGAGTGGAGTTTGCCTACAAAAAATCTTAAACGATAGTTGTATAACAATACATAATCGCCTAAATTAAACTCACGTTTTTGCATCCTTTTGTCATGCCATCTTTTAACATTTTCTTTAAACAGTTTGGCATTCTCATAAGCCTGGACTCTCCATCCATCAAGTGAGCTAATGTCAAAAAGCCTCTTCTCACCGGCAAGTTTGAAATCATAATTGAGCTCTTTAATGGCCCAATATGCCTTATGTTCTAGTTCAAGAGGTAAGTGACATGCCTTTCCATAAACCATTTTATACGGAGACATACCCATAGGATTATTGTATGCAATTCTACGGGCCCATAATGCATCATCAAGTTTCTCGGACCAACTCTTCCTCGATCTATTAACAGTCTTTTGCAAAATTAATTTAAGCCCTCTATTAGACAATTCTACTTGACCACTAGGCTGTGGATGATATGGAGATGCAACTCTATGATTAACATCATACTTAGCAAGCATTTTACGAAAAGCACCATGAATAAAATGTGAACCACCATCAGTCATTAAGTATCTAGGAACTCCAAACCTCGGAAAAATAACTTCTTTAAGCATCTTAATAGAGGTGTTATGATCAGCACTACTAGTTGGAATAGCTTCTACCCACTTAGTAACGTAATCAACAACAACTAAAATATGTGTATACCCATTAGAGGAAGGAAACAATCCCATATAATCAAATCCCCAAACATCAAATGGTTCAATAACAAGTGAATAATTCATAAACATTTGTTGATGTCTACTAATATTACCAATTCTTTGACATTCATCACAAGACAAAACAAACTTACGGGCATCCTTGAAGAGAGTAGGCCAATAAAAACCGGATTGCAATACCTTATGTGCAGTTCTATCTCCAGCATGGTGTCCTCCATAAGCCTCGGAGTGACACTTGCGTAGGATCTGTTCCTGTTCATGCTCAGGTACACAACCTCTAATAACACGATCTACTCCTTCTTTATAAAGATGTGGGTCATCCCAGAAGTAATGTCTTAAATCATAGAAGAACTTCTTCTTTTTGCTGTTATGTGAAACTAGGTGGTATAAACTTAGCAACAATATAATTAGCATAATCAGCATACCATGGAGCAGTACGAGAAGCATTTATCACAGCTAATTGCTCATCAAGAAAGCTATCATCAATAGGTAGTGGGTCATCAAGAACATTCTCTAACCTAGACAAGTTGTCTGCAACGGGGTTCTCGGCTCCCTTTCTATCAATAATATGCAAATCAAATTCTTGTAGGAAGAGAACCCATCTAATAAGTCTAGGTTTAGCATCTTTCTTTTCCATAAGATATTTAATAGCAGCATGATCAGTGTGAACATATTGGCATTCTGGGAACGGGGGTCCCCAGACTTGCCTGTCTGCGGCCCGCTGCGTGGCTAAGCCAGCAGGCCGTACGACCCATCTTCATCAACAAGGCATCCAAGACCCTCGCGAGGGGCCAAGCCTCGCGAGGCGGACGACACAAGACCTCCTCTGGAGCGGCCTAGTCAGGCAGGCTCACGAGGAGCGGAGATATCAAGGCGAGGCGAACCTCATGAGGCTCTCGTGACGTGAGCCATGACGATCGATACCAGGCTGACGCTAGGCGGGTGCCAGCGCGCGCAACATCCTTGTTTCCTCTTTGGTGCTAAGGAAACCAGCGCAGGCAAGGCGTACCGAGGCATCAGGCAAAGGTTGCCATTTTGGTGCAACAAGGCCAAGACCAGAAGGACGACAAGATGGAGGTCATCGTGGAGCCTAAGACGGCGTCACCACTAGAGCCTTTGGCAGGCGAAGACCACTTTTGTCAGGATAGCTTGTACTAGCTGTCCCCCTTCAAATTTGCCCACCATTGTTGGCTCCCTTCCCGCTCAAGATTTGGGAAGAGGACCAGGGCCTCTATAAGTAGGACTAGCCACCACCATAGGCAGGAGAGGACATCTTAGATCATCCCCAGCCACACAAGTTGGCCAATCACAAGAACACATCAACCTCATGAGGCTGTTCTTCCCAAGGTATTGTTCATCATCAGCCCGAGAGGCAATCCACCACCAGCACACTGGAGTAGGGTATTACACCACAATGGTGGCCCGGACCAGTATAAATCTTGTGTCTTTCTGTGTTGCGTGTTCGTCGAGTTCGTCCGCGAGATCTTAGCGAGCTAGGGCGTAGATCGGTGGGAGGAAAAGACTTCGCGCGCACCCCAGTGTTCGAACCTTAAGGGTTTGCCGGAACCCCACATCCGAAATTTGGCGCGCCAGTTAGGGGTGTGCCGTAGCTTTCCTTCCATCAGTTCGTCGCTCCATCATCTCCATGGCAGACGCTCGCCGTGCTCGAGCTGAGCGCCGGGCTGCCCTCACCGCCCGCGTTGCTCAGACGGCCCCCATCGGCGGGCCACCACATCGTTCTCCGTCTCCCGCCGCCAACGCTGTGACCCGCCCGGTGGGGAACGAGCAGCAAGCGTCTTCGCTGCATCCTTCAGTGCGGCATGACGACCGCACCGCCACTCCATCGCTGGCCCCAGCCGGTTCTTCGTCTCATGCCCACTGCGCTCCCATGGAGGCGCGGGCCGCACTCCTCGGCTGCAAACGAGCTCCTGCGCTACCGCCCAATCGACGACCTCTACAAGGAGTGACTTGACCACGTCGCCGAGCTCGTCCGCGCCGCAGGGGGCTCCCCAGCGCCGTCCCTCGCTCTCGGCCTCACCCTCAGCCAGCCATGGGCGACGAGGCCCGAGGCGCGCCTCCACCACCCCAGCCCAAAGACGGCGCCTTGGCCAGGCGTGCGGCCCCGCGATGCGATCCGCCATGCCCGGTGCCCGCGATGAAGAAGCTGCCAAGAAATCCCAAGCGCCGCGTGCAGAAGCGACCCGCTTCCCGCGCCTGCTGTGCAGGGTGTCGCATGCGTGGACTCTACAAGACCAAATCCACTCCAAGGGCCCAGTAACCACGTCCCCACCCACTGGCTCGCGTCGCCTGGCTAGGCAAGTTCAAGCCGGACCTGCCTCCTCGCTACGACGGCACCGCCGACCCCATGGAGTTCCTGCAGCTCTACCAGATGAGCATCGAAGCAGCCAACGGCGACGAGAAAGTCATAGCGAACTGGTTTCCCATGGATCTCAAGGATGGGGCCCGCACCTGGCTCTTGAACCTGTAGCATGACTTGATCTCCTCCTGGGACAAGATGCACGACCGCTTCATCGCCAACTTCCAGGGCACTCGCGACCGACGTGCGCGACATCAAGCAACAACCAGGGGAGACCCTCCAGAAGTACATCTAGCGCTTCAACAGCACCCACCTCAAGATCCCCAAGGTCACAGATGAGGCCATCATCTCCGCGTTCTTCGACGGCGTCTGTGACGTCAAGATGAAGGAAGAGCTCGCTATCCACGAGGAGCTCTGCACATCTCAGGAGCTGTTCAACCTGGTGACCAAGTGCGCAAGAGATGAGGAGGGGCGCCTTTCCCTCCTTGAGCTGCCAGCCGCAGGCACAGAGGAGAAGAAAGCTAAGGCCAAGGACGTGAAGCGCAAGGAAGTGGTAGTGCTAGCTGCGGAGCCCGACACCAAACGGGGCAGAGATCAGCCCGAGTAATCCAAGAACAGCCGACCGTTCTGCGCCTTCCACAACATGAACACCCACAACACGAGCGACTGCCAAGAGCTCCGAGCCCTACGTGAGGGACGCTACGGTCGATGCCCCAAGCGCTGCGACCGGGGCTACGACCGTGGAGGAGGACAAGGAGGCGGACGCAGGGACGACCGTGGCCGCGCCAGGAATGGCGCGACAGGCCTCGTGAGGACCGCTGGCAGGACCATCCTCGCGAGGGGCCCTGGAGGGAGCAGCCTCGTGAGGATCGCCCTCAAGGCGACACCGGTCTTCCTCCGTTGCCGCCACCAAGAAGGAACGACGACCATCATCAGGACGAGGGGGCTGGGGGCTTCCAGGAGCCGCATGCAATCGCCTGCATCTTGGGCGGCGCCCAGGCCCGGTCTCTCAGCGCATCTTCAAACGGTCCGCTCATGAGGTGAACGCGGCGCTCCCCAAGCTTGAGGCCGCGCACCCGCTCAAGTGGTTCCAATGCGCCATCACTTTCGACTCGGCAGACGCGCGGGGCGGCGCGCGCCGCCGGCGTCGTCCCGACGATGTGTTCCCCAGTCATCAGCAATGTGCAGGTTACCGACCCTTATCGACGGCGGTGCAGGGCTCAACATCCTGTCCGTCGACACCTTTGACAACCTCCAAGTGCCATATGAGCAGCTCTAGCCTACCAAACCTTTCTCAGGAGTGACCGACGGCTCCACCACACCGATAGGGCAGGTCCGCCTGCCTGTGATCTTTGGCACACACGACAACTACCGCACCGAGCTCATCGACTTCCACGTCACGCACATCAGCCTGCTGTACAACGCCATCCTCGGGTATCTGGCCCTGGAAAAGTTCATGGCGGTCACCCACCACGGCCACACCATCCTCAAGATGCCTGGAAGTGGTGGGGTCATCACGGTCCCGTGTGAAGAAAGGGATGCGATGCGCTCCCTCGAGCGCGCCTTCCAAGCTGTAGCAATCGACGACCCCGACAACAGAAGTGAGGGCCCTCCGGAGGCCATCCCCAAGAAGAAGAAGCTGCACCGTGTAGGACCTCAGGAGGATGGCGTCACGGCAGGAGCCTCGTCAGGATCAGCGTCCATCCAAGGGGCGCCTCCCTCCATCGCATAGGAAGGCGCACCCAGCGCCCTCCTTGGGCAGGGCTCGGGGGCTCTCTTATGGAGGGCCTCAGGCCTTGCCAACCTCACGAGGGAGGCACTTGGGCGCCACTTGGAGGCCTGCCACGCGGCATGTTTTCCTCAGTAGAACGCAAGGCAAGGGGTGCCCACCGCTCAGGAGTTCATCGCCAAGACCACACAGGAACTGCAAGACGCAAGAGCCATGTGCAGCGACAGCTGCTCATAGGGCATGGCTCACCATCCAGGCGAGCGTGCTGAGCTGCATGTCCGCATCAACGTCATAGGGCTCAATAGGGCTGCATCTCAGGAGCGCTTCTGGCCTTCGCATGTGGGCCGTTGCGAGGGCCCGCCACACAACTACGTCCGCATGCCCCTCGGCTTGCCGAGCGTGGCGTCGGCCTATCAGCGCGCCATGCGGCGTGACCTGGGGGCCCAAGAGGCCGGGTAGCGCGCCGTCCTGGAGGAAATGGAGACGGTTTTCGCGAAGCCTCCTGAGCCCCTAGAGCCTCTCGAGGCTCAAGGCTCCGGTGGCTCATGAGGAGTCCTTTCTTCGACGCATGCCTTCAGCTGCACCAACTCTGCTTCGTCTACAGAACCAGGTGACATCTTCCAAGCTCGTTAAGCTGGGAGCGCCCCTTGGGCTGCATTATCCCCAGGCCGTGTGGGTCCGTCCCTACGACATGTATCCCATTTGCTTACGTCTTTAGCTTACCTTGCGGGGGTGCCCCTCGGCCTACATCATCCCCAAGCCGCTTGGGCCGGACCCAGTGGCATGTATCTTCCTGCATTTACCCAAGCTAATTTGCCTTCCCTGCTTAACCTGCCTATGGTTATCACCTGCTCGATCATCGCCTCCCACAGGGCCTCCTCATAGGCATGGCGTTGGTGCATGGGTCCGTCCCTGCCACATCGACAAATCTGAGCGGTCAAGCTCTGGCTCGCGGCACGCCCCGCGCACGTCACCTCACCAGGCCCTCAGTGCATTCACTACACCCGGACCAACCAGCGGCAGGCTGACGGCTGTAACGGCAAACCATGTTCTTCTTGTGCCTGTTCATAGGGACCCCGTGGGGAGGATAGCAGGCGGCACCGCGAGTCTCCTTTTCTATCGTGTAATTTGCGTGCGCGTTAAAAGGGGGGCTCCTGAGCATCGCGACTCAGGAGCTCTTACTGGCTCTCCAGCCCTCACCCCCTGGCCTTGACCACGGCATCGCGACCTGGCATACCAGCGGCGACTGAGTTGGCTCGAGGGCCGGGACCTGAGGACGCAGAGCACTAAGGAGAGCATGGGAGGAGGGAAACTTGTATGGTGCGGCCTCACTGGCTATGCCGCACAAGTTGGCGCGCCCCAGCGCCAACGTCAGGAATCGCCATGAAGTTCACAAGATAAGTCTCGCCCTCGGATCGGCTAAATGTCTGGGCCTTATGGATACTCATGCCTTGCCGCAATCGCGTTGCGGCCACGTCAACTCCCTTTCTTCACTTACCATGACCGCTTGAGCGGTAAGGGGGACCTCCTAAGCATCGCGCCTCAGGGTCTCTTACTGGACCTCGGGCCGCACACCTCCTGGCCTTGACCACAGCACGCAACCTGGCATACCAGCGACGGCTGTAGCCTGCCTGGGGACCGGGACCCGTCGACATAGAGCAACAAGCTAATGCGAGGAAAGAAAGGAGGGACCGAGCCTTGACGGGACGCGCGTTCATCAAATCTTCATAACAGGGAAGATAAGCACAAAAGACATTACAGACCCTTACATGCCCCCACGGGGCGCTTCATGATTCTTCCCGGGAAACAAAAGCTAAAACTAAGGAGGACCCTATCTACACCCCCCCCCCCCGCAGACGCCACCACCAACAGTGGGCCATGGGAGGCCGGTGCCAATCCCATCCAAATCAGCGGCGGCGACGGCCGGACGCGGCAGCACTGCTCCGAGCATGGCGAGAGCTCAATGGCACATAGCTGTCGTAGCTCGTCTCCGGAGTCTCGTAGAGCTCAGGAGAGCTACTGGACTCCCAAGGGCTGCAGCTGCTGGAGTGGTCGCGAGCGAAGCGCGCATCAGCCTCGCGCTCCTCTTCGGAGCAGCACTCCAGGCGGCGGCCCTCGGCATCGAAGACCTTGAAGAAGAGCGTGGAGACGATGTCGTATTCAAGATGGATCGCGAGGGCGCCCCTCGCGCGGCAGACCCGTGCGATCTCGCCCCAGCCGTGAGTCATGAAGATCTTGCCGGTGGGGACCGCTTCGATCTCCACTCCCGTCGCCGGAGCGCCGCAGTGGGTGTGCTGCAACCAGAGCTCGAGAGGCCCCCTCGGCGGCATCACGTCGGAGAAGAACCGTGGGAAGCGGATCCAAGAGCTTGGGGGCATCGGCGCCCAAAGCACCAGCTGACGCGAGGAGTCCGTGGCATGGATTCCTGGGGTGACGGCGCGCGTCGCCGCGGCGCGACGACCCCAGGCGCGGTGCCGGCGGTGCTGCTCGTCGCTCTGCCTTCCTGAGTCCTCGGTTTGGACATACAGGGGTAGCGGATACCCTGCGGGAGACCGCTCACACTAAGGCCTCGTCACCATCTGCATCGCCGCTTCTTCACGGTGATGGATCGACCTCTTATTCGGCGGAAGTTGCTCTGGGACATCTCGGGGGGCCTTCCCCTTTTCTTCAGTGGAGAACCTTCTGATATGCGCCATTGGTGTTAGCAACGAAGCGAGGAAAAAGAAGCTAGTAGTGGAGCGAGGAGGAAGAAGAAAGCGAGCAAGGAAGAGATGGGCAACGGGGGCTCCGCCCTCCTCCCCATTTATAGCAAGAGAAGGCCAACCGGCACCTCCCACAATCGCAGGTAATGATGGTTTTCCTTGCATGTCGCAGTGACTCGTCAAGTCGTGCAGTTGCCGAGGCAGCATGGGGAAGCGGAGACACCCACGTCCATTTAACCGCCACACGTCAACCGAGGCCGCAGGCATTTGGGGCCCGCGATGCTCCATGCTTGACCCTTGGCTTCGCCGTGAAGCCAAGCCCGAGCGCACCTTGGGCCCGGGGGATACTGTCGGTGCTCTGGGAACCGGGGTCCCCAGACTTGCCTACCTGCGGCCCGCTGCGTGGCTAAGCCAGCAGGCCGTACGACCCATCTTCATCAACAAGGCATCCAAGACCCTCGTGAGTGGCCAAGCCTCGTGAGGCGGACGACACAAGACCTCCTCTGGAGCAGCCTAGTCAGGCAGGCTCATGAGGAGCGGAGATATCAAGGCGAGGTGAACCTCACGAGGCTCTCGTGACGTGAGCCATGACGGTCGATACCAGGCTGGCGCCAGTCGGGCGCTAGCGCGCGCAACGTCCTTGTTTCCTCTTTGGTGCTAAGGAAACCAGCGCAGGCAAGGACTACCGAGGCATCAGGCAAAGGTTGCCATTTTGGTGCAACAAGGCCAAGACCAGAAGGACGGAAAGATGGAGGTCAACGTGGAGCCCAAGACGGCGTCACCACCAGAGCCTTTGGTAGGCGAAGACGACTTTTGTCAGGATAGCTTGTACTAGCTGCCCCCCTTCAAATTTTCCCGCCATTATTGGCTCCCTTCCCGCTCAATATTTGGGAAGAGGACTAGGGCCTCTATAAGTAGGACTAGCCACCACCATAGGCAGGAGAGGACATCTTAGATCATCCCCAGCCACACAAGTTGGCCAAGCACAAGAACACCTCAACATCAGGAGGTTATTCTTCCCATTGTATTGTTCATCATCAGCTCGAGAGGCAATCCACCACCACCACACTGGAGTAGGGTATTACACCACAACAGTGGCCCAAACCAGTATAAATCTTGTGTCTTTCTGTGTTGAGTGTTCATCGAGTTCGTCCGCGAGATCTTAGCGAGCTAGGGCGTAGATCGGTGGGAGGAAAAGACTTCACGCGCACCCCAGTGTTCAAACCTTAAGGGTTTGTCGGAACCCCAGATCCGACAGAACAGTTACTTTAGAATCAACAATATAAGGTCTGAACTTATCACAAGCAAATACAACTGCTAAGAACTCCTTTTCAGTAGTAGCATAATTTCTTTGAACACTGTCCAGAGTTTTACTAGCATATTGGATAACATTTAGTTTCTTATCAACTCTTTTTCCTAGAACAACCCCTACAACATAATCACTAGCACCGCACATAATTTGAAATGGTAAATTCCAATCAGGAGGATGAACAATAGGTGCAGAAATCAAAGATTTCTTAAGTATTCCAAATGCTTCTACACAATCATCATCAAAGACAACAGGAACATCTTTTTGTAAGAGATTAGTCAGAGGCCTAAATTTTTTTGAGAAGTCCTTAATGAACCTCCTATAAAAACCGGCGTGACCAATGAAAGAAAAAAGTACATTTTACTCCCCTGAACAAAGTGAGTGGTTCACTTTACCCCCTGATCTATATTTTGGTTCCTTCTACACCCCAAACAAAACCAAACCGAACGAAAAAAACCCCGACTGGTTTGTCTCCATTGGATGCTGATGTGGCACAGTCAATGGGTGGTTTTGACCGCGGTGGGGCCTACTCGTCAGGTTGGACTGTTACACGCTGCCGTTCCCCGTTGTGTTCTGGATCAGACAGAGATCTAAATCCCTTTCTTCTTCTCCCCCATGTCGTCGTCGATGGCTCCCTCAGGGCAGCGCTGAACTCCGACCAGCAACGGTGGTCGGAGTCTTGGTGGTGGTGGCGGCGGCGGTGGTGCAACCCGTCAATCTTCCCCAACCTTTTCCTTCTCCCACAGCCGCTCTCTCCCCCGTCCTCAAACCCTAGGTCGATGGCTCTGTCGATGCGGCGACGGCTGCAGCGGTCTGTCTGATTTCGCGGCGGCGCAGACGAACTGAGGTGAGTCCCATCCCTCCAATCCCCTTCCCTTGGTGTACTTACTCTGCTCTAGTTAGCTGCTGTATGTAGGTTCTAATTGAAGATTGAATGTTGTTTTAATCTGTAGGTTAAGCAATGGATCAACTAGATTGGTTAGGCATCCGTTTCTTTTACAATGGCCAATTTGAGAAGTCAAACAAGCAATTGTCATATGTTGGTGGTAATATACAACTCACATCTGTTGAGAGGTACAATATATCCTTAGCTATTGTTAGGGAGCAGTTAGCAGATATAAAGATGGCCTATCATGGTGAAGAGCTAACAGAGAAGCACAGGCTTTACTGGTTGTTTCCTGGAAAAAATGTTAGAGATGGGTTGAGACGACTGGACACTGATAGAAATGTGTTCTTCATGGATAGGTGTATTACAGATTGTGGGGTTGTGGATGTGTATGTGAATTATGAAGATGATGTTGATGAAGATGGACAGAACAGTGTGTCTGATATTGGAGAGAAAGAGGAAGAGGAAACTAATGCTGGAATTGAAGAAGACAAGACAGAAGAGAAGAGTGACAGTGATTTGGAAAATGAGCATGACAATTACTTTGCTGAGGATGACCTGGAGCACAGTTCAGAGGCAGATGTGGATGAGCCTGACAAGATTGAGTATGCTGTACAAGATGAATTGCAACCTGAAACTGGAAATGTTCCTGAAGTAGATGTTGCACCTGATGAAATAAGTGATGAATGTGCTGATCTTGATTGGTGCCCTAAAGATGAAGACAGTTCGGGTGAAGATGATGAGGCAGAGGAGCTCAGAAAGCATGCTAAGGAAGTGCTCAGAAAGATCAGAATGAGGTTGCCACTTGATGAAGAGAAGGAAGTGAAAGAATGTACAACACAGTTAATTCCTTTTGATGAAATGGACGAAGGAAATGACACTCCATACATGGATTCCAGTGAGGAATACAGTTATGATGAGGATGAGCATGGAAATTCATTTAGGATGAAATCAAGATTTCCAAGATTGGATAGCAAGGCTGCAATTCCAATATTCAGTTTGGGCATGACATTTAGAGGAAGAAGTCAGTTCAAGAGGGCACTCGTGAAGTATGGCCTGGCTATGAAGAGGCATATTTGCTTTGTAAAAGATGAGGCTGGTAGGATTAGGGAAAAATGTTCTTGGCCTAAGTGTCCTTGGTTGATTTATGGTGCAAAGAGGAGCTCAAATGATTGGTTTCAAGTCATAACACTTGTTGACAACCACATATGCCCACAGAGGAGAGACAACAGATTGGTTACTGCACCTAGAATTGCAGACAAGTATGAGAGAATTATGAAGGCAAATCCAGGATGGAAAGTGAAATCTATTAAGGCCACTGTCAGATTAGAGATGTTTGCAGATGTGCATGTTTCCAAAATAAAGAAAGCAAAAGCAATAGTCAGAAAGAGAGTTAGAGAAGCAATGCATGAAGAATATGCCAGGGTGTTTGATTATCAGCTAGAAATATTGAGGAGCAATCCAGGAAGCACTATGGCAGTTGTGCTTAATCCAAAAGAAACTGCACCAGTTTTTCAGAGATTGTATGTGTGCTTTCAGGCTTGCAAGAGAGGTTTCATAGAAGGGTGCAGGAAAGTAGTGGGTTTGGATGGCTGCTTCTTTAAGGGGGCTCAAAGTGGAGAGCTACTCTGTGCTCTTGGAAGAGATGCAAATGGGCAAATGTATCCCATTGCTTGGGCGGCAGTTGAGGTGGAAAATAAGGACTCTTGATTTTGGTTTATGGCATTGTTAAATAAAGACTTGGAGATTTCAAATCAAGGTGAAGGCTGGGTGTTTATATCAGATCAGCAGAAAGGTCTAATCAATGCAATTTCAAAGGTTGTACCAAGAGCTAAACATAGAAATTGTGCTAGGCACATTTATGCTAACTGGAAGAAAAAACATAGGGACCAGAAATACCAGAAGAGATTTTGGGCTTGTGCAAAGTCTTCTAACAGAGTTCAGTTTAATTTGAACAGGGCAAAGCTTGCTCAGCTCACACCAGAAGGAGCAAGAGACATGATGCAGGCTGGGCTTGAACATTGGTGTAGAGCATGGTTCAAAGAAGGATCATTCTGTGATTCAGTCAACAACAATATGTGTGAAAGTTTTAACAATTGGATAGTGGAATATAGAGGTCTTCCAATCATCAGTATGTTTGAAGCCATCAGAGCAAAGGTGACAGTTAGGATTCAAGTTAATAGAGCTATGCCTGCCAATTGGAATGGAACAATTTGTCCCAAAAGCCTCAAAAAGGTGAACAAGTTGATACAACTTACTGAGAAGTGTGAGACAATATGGAATGGAAAAGATGGATATGAGGTGAAGTTAGGATAGCATGGATTCAAAGTTGACTTGCAAGCAGGAACATGTTCTTGTAGATACTGGGAATTGTCAGGAATTCCATGTGTTCATGCTCTAGCAGCTTCACAGTGTGGCCCTGATGACATAGATTCACTTATTGCACCTTTCTACATAATTGAAGCTTACAAAAAGACATATGAACATGTCATGATGCCAATGGAGGGCATGCCTAGCTGGCCAATATCTGACAGACCTAGACCATTAGTTCCAAGCTATGTGCAAATGCCTGGGAGGCCCAGGACAGAGAGAATAAGAGGTGGAGATGAGCCTCCTAAGCATGCACACAAACTCTCCAAGATTGGAACTAAGATCAAGTGTAGTTTATGTGGAAATCCTGGGCATAACATGAGGAAATGCAATACTAACCCCAACAAGGGAAAGTACAAGAATAGGAAGAGGAAAAAAGAAACAAAAGTGTGTAATGATTTTTACATATGTTTAATTTCTATATGTTTTGTCCTTGTGAAATTGCAGCAATGTGAAATACCTAACAACTGTTACTTTTCTATGTTGTGTAGGAAAATCCTCCAAGGACATCTCAAAGAGTAGCAAATGAAACTGCTACAGCCCAGTCTTCACAGCATGCAGCTCAAACATCACAGCAAGCTGCAGGAGGGAGAGCCCAGTCTTCACAGCAAGCTACAGGAGGGACAGCACAGCCTTCACAGCAAGCTACAGGAGGGACAGCACAGCCTCGAAGGGGAAGGCCTCCAAAGCAAGCAAACAGAACAGCTGGTGCTAGTTCTAGTCAGAGAAGGAGGAAATCTACCAGGGTTAGCATGTTTGATGAACTGAGGGGTTAAGTAGGAAAATTTCTGTTGTTTAGAGCCTTCAAAGTGTGTTTGTTGTTGTTTGATGAACTTGTGTTTGTTGCTGTTAAACTGCACAATTTCTTTTTGAGGAACTAGTGTTTGTTGCTGTTAAACTGCACAATTTCTTTTTGAGGAACTAGTGTTTGTTACTGCTAAGCTACAAAATTTGTGTTTAGTTGAATGCTACTGTTTACTATGTTCTCTTTTGAAAGAAATTTCCTTTCGATAGAAGCTTGGCAAAATATGTTCACTTTTGGCACAAACAAATAAGCTCACAATTGTACCATTTCACAAGACAACATAGTACCAGCACATTACACAAATATTTGGGACAATTTTGGCAGTACAGATGCTTCACCACAACAACGAGCATAAAATAGAACTGAACACACAGTACAACACTACAGATTGTTAAACAGTACAACAAACCAAGTGGAAAGCCAAAGTGCCAAATATAACAGGACACAAACTCAAACTCCTTCATCACCGTTAGTGCCGTCGATCTTGCCCAGCACAGTCTTGAAGATATGCTTGCGAGTCAGGTCCTCGCCTTCTCCTGGTAGCCACTCATCAGGCAGTCCTTCAGCAAGCAGAGGACCACAATCAACAACCTCCTTCATGTGGCAAATGACAGGATACAGTAAGCTGTTCTTCTTCCTCGGCGACGACGGTCCGTATTCACCCAATTCGAATTGCATTGCTTCATACTCATCCATGGACTCAGGTGTCTTGTTTGTCAGCTTCGGCTCAGGTATCTCCACTGTCACCACCTTGCCAACAAAGGAAGGGTCACGAAGCCACGCCATGACCTCAAGCTCGCGGCGGCTTGCCGGCGGCAGGATCTCGATCAGCTCGCCACCCAGATGCTTGAGAACATCTTTCACGGACGCCATCGTCCAGGCCTGGTTTGGGAGGCCTTCAAAGCCGAGCTTGCTCTTGTACTTCAGAGCACCTGGCTGAGATCGAACCATTTTGCGCCAACGCGAAAACTGAATCCAACGCCGGCAACACTTGATCTTCATTGACGAAAGGAGCACCTCAGAGCACTTCTCCTCCGTCGAGAAGGTCAGCCACAAGTCATGTGGTGGGCACGCGAACTCGACGACCACCTCGGATGGCACCACCCCGCAATGCTGCTGCAAGATCGCCAGCATGGCTGCCGGCGTCACTGTCTGCTCGCCGTCTTTGACCGCAGTTGCCAGAAGCACGTGCCGCCCGAAGCGCAACTCCTGCACATCCATGGCCGGAGTGCGGGAGATCAGGACATGGCTCACCTCTCGACGGAGCTCCGGCTCTCCCAGCCGCCACACCTCCTGCGGGAACCGGCATTCCAGCAAGCTACGGCTCGCCTGGGCTACTGCGACGACCGGGGCCGCGCCTCCATTGCCGGCGGCGCTCACGGCGTCCAGCGACACGGTGGTGGAGCTCACGCTGCCGCCGCCCATGGTGAATAGGGTTAGGGATTTGGACTGGGAAGGGGGGATTTCTGATCCAGATCGCAACGGGGAACGATAGCTCTATAACAGTCCAACCTGACAAGTAGGCCCCACCACGGTCAAAACAGCCCTTTGACTGTGCCACATCAGCATCCAATGGAGACAAACCAGCCGGGGGGGGGGGTTTCGTCCGGTTTGGTTTTGTTTGGGGTGTAGAAGGAATCAAAATATAGATCAGGGGGTAAAGTGAACCACCCACTTTGTTCAGGGGAGTAAAATGGACTTTTTTTCCCAATGAAACTTCTTATACCTTTGATGTCCTCAGGACACGACATCTTTTCAATAGCACCAACTTTATCTTTATCAACTTCAATACCTCTTTCAGAAATTTTATGCCCCAAGACAATACCTTCATTAACCATAAAGTGGCACTTCTCCCAATTCAAGACAAGATTAGTTTCTTCACATCTCTGCAAAACTCGATCAAGGTTTCTTAAGCAATCATCAAAAGAAGTTCCATATACAGAAAAATCATGCACGAATACCTCAACAATCTTTTCACAAAACTCAGAGAATATAGCAGTCATACATCTTTGAAAAGTAGCAGGTGCATTGCATAAACCAAAAGGCATACTTATTTTGACACAGGTATTTGAGAGAAACCATACTAACCATCTAGAAAGCAAAAATGTGTATGTTTGGATAATCTTTCTAGCATTTGAGCAATAAAAGGTAGAGGGTAATGATCCTTTTTAGTTGCTTTATTTAATTTGCGGAAATCAATTACCATTCTATAACCTGTAACAATTCTTTGTGGGATCAATTCATCTTTATCATTAGGAACAACAGTAATACCTCCCTTCTTAGGGATACAATGGACATGACTTACCCACTAACTATCAGCAACGGGATAAATTATACCTCCCTCCAGAAGCTTTAGTATTTCTTTTCTTACCACTTCTTTCATCTTAGGATTTAACCGTCGTTGGTGATCAACAACCGGTTTTGTGTCTTTCTCCAATTTTATTTTGTGCTGGCAGAGAGTGGGACTAATGCCCTTAAGATAATCAAGAGTATATCCAATAGCAGCACGGTTTTTCTTCAAAGTTTTCAATAATTTCTTTTCTTCATGCTCTGAAAGGTTAGCACTAATAATAACAGGATATATCTCTTTCTCACCAAGATAAGCATAT